>NW_026433240.1:0-7757 GCF_001194135.2 Octopus bimaculoides
AAGGAGGATGGGACAGAAGGGTATAGCAGTGAAGTAGAGGCCAGGACAGATGTTGTATGGTATGTTGGTGGCTCTACTAATCCTTGTATGTATTGCTATTGTACTGTACGTACTACGGGAGAAGATATCAGAGCGAAGGCACGAGTCATACAAAAAGAATATGGGAGGCTCCAAGGCCCATATTGACAATTCCTCAGACTTCCGTGATGATATTGGTTACATCAACGATGGGTGAGTAACAGAACTGCTTTACTTTGTCTTCTGTTTGTTTTACTATATTTGTCTTGTTCTCTTCTTTCATCTGTCTGTCTTTGTCTCACTTTGATGTGTATCACTCTGTCATGTACACACATACACATATGTATAAATATTTCTGTATGTCCACATGTTTACCCATATATATGTGCGTGTGTCTGTGTGTGTATTGATATATATGTAAAGGTACACAAATATATTCATTGCTCTATATGTGTGTGTGTGTGTGTATATATATATATATATAAATTCAAATTACGACAAACGTAAATAAACAAACGAAGTTTGCTTTTAGAAGCATTGAGATGTCTTAGAAAGTTAAAGAAGTGATTTTAAATTCTCAAATGCAGGATAATGCTAATAATATAGCCTGAACAGGATAAGATACCCCTATTTTGCAGAAAAAAGTGTAGGTGGCTAGCTGCATATATATATATATATATATATAGGTGTGTGAAACATTTGAGTATGTTTAAACATTATCATTTGCTGTGCTATTAAAAAAACCTGGATTTTCTTTTATTTAGGGTTAGGGTTCTTAGTATTCTTAGTAACAATAAGCATGTGTGTGCGTGGCTGTGATAAGAAGCTTGCTCGCCAACCAGTCACACTGGGTTCAGTCACACTGTGTGGCACTCTGGGCAAGTGTCTTCTAATATAGCCTCAGGCTGAGCAGAGCCTTATGAGTGGATTTGGTTGGTGGAAACTGAAAGAAGCCTGTGTGTGTCTTTGTCGCCCCTATCACTGCTTGAACAACCAGTGTTAGTGTGTTTACATCCCTGTAACTTAGTGGTTCAAAAGAAGAGATCGATAGAATGAGTACTAGGCTTAAAAAATAAGTCCTGGGGGTTGATTTGTTCAAGGTGGTGCTCCAGCATGGCCACAGTCAAATGACTGAAACAAGTAAAAGAATAAAAGAATACATATATATATATACAATTATAAACAAGGGGGAAAAAAAGATTTCAATCACCATATACAACATGCATTTACTATGAATACACATAGTGCTGAAATCGAGCAGGCTCTGTAGTGACAACCATGACTTTGAGACTCAGTTTCAACTCATGGCTCGCCACTTCATCCTTCATGGAGATTCCCTCACCACTATCTGCCCTTGCCAGAGCATGTTTCGTGGACTGGGCCTCTGCTCTCTCTCCCTGCACCTGCTCTGCCGTTACCCATCTCCTGTTTCCCCTCAGCTACCACCCCTCCACCCTGCCTTTGCAATGCACCATTCTCTGAGCCTTCCGGCAACTCCAGTCCGACCCCTCCACTTTGTACATCTTCCGCAACTTACCCCTCCCCTCCATCAAATGAGCCCACAATCTACATGACCTCCTGGTCCACAGTTTCTTCTTTAACCCCACCTCCCAACTGTGCCATTCCCCTGCTCCTGCCCATGAAGTCACACTTGCCCCTATCTCTGCAACACCACCATCCTCAAAGGCACCAATCATCATCCCTATCACATCACTGACTCCTTTACATCCATTCCTAGCAACATCATTTACTGCATTACCTGCTCTTTCTGTCCTCCTCTGTACATTGGTGAAACGGGGTGCCGCTTGGCTGACCAGTTCGCGGAGCACCTCCAAGATATTAAACTCAGTAACGACACCCGAGTCTCATGCCATTTCCGCTCTACCGGCCATTCATTACAACACCTGTGTGTGTTTGGATTGTCTTGTCACAGGAGCCATCCGGATTCCTGCCTTTGCTGTGAACAGGAATTAATCTTCTCTCTTCGCTCCTTTGCGCCACATGGGCTTAACTCCCCTCTTCATCTGACTCCTCTCTTTATCTCACACTTACTTTCTCTCTTCACTCCTACTCACCTCTCCATGCTTCTCTTGCCTCGACACCTATTTCTTCTCTTCACTCCTACCCACCTTCTCCATTCAATGTTACCCCCTCCATCCCCACCCCACCCCTACACATTCTCACCCCAAACCCAGACCTAACTCTCGCATTCTCACACACCTGCACCGCCACACCACATTACACCACCCCACACACACTAGCAGTGACCACTTCCTAGGACTCAGTGTGATCCACACACCCACACATTACAGACGCACACATCCACACGTCAAGATCACCAGACCCCATCCTCATGCACACACTTACACACATATGCACCTTCTTTTTGGGATCATCAGATCTGTATTATCTTCCCTTCTTCCTAGCTCTCCTGTTTAACTACCTCTGTCCAGCCAGCCGCCATGATTGACCGCTAGACCCTAAAGCTTCTTTTGTTTTCCCTCTAGTTATTTCCTTGTGTTCCTTTCTGTTGAAGAGCGTAGGCTCGAAACAAAAGACTTCCTCACCTTCTTGAGTGTTAAACTAATACACTTGTCTCCGTCATTTTCTGTAAATTCCAACTATATCTATCTATCTATATATATATATATATATATATATATATATATATATATATATATACATACATATATATATATATATATACACATATATATACAAACACATATATACACACACACACACACACATATATATATATATATACACACACACATATATATACATATATATATACAGTGAGACTGATGCCATTGATGTTTCCCTTACACTTTTGGAAGTCAACAAAAACTATATGAGGTTAGAAAGAATGCATGAAGGCCAACATTTTGAGAAGGAAGGCCTGAGTGTAGTGATTCATGCAGAGCCTTGGGGAGTTGGCCATAAAAAAAGGATGATGAGAGGTGGGGAGATGAGAGAGACAGGAATGCTTCAATGGAGATGGCATCAACGGAGCTATCTTAAAAGAGATGAGGCCATTATAGTAGAAGCCACATTTCATGCCAGCTCCATTGTCTCTTATTTTAATTCATTTTTTCACTTTGTTTGTTTCTTTTACCCTTCGCTCCCTTCCTTGTTTCTCTCAGTACTTTCTTTACTTTCTATGATTCCCTTTCCTTTCTATTTTTCCAATTGTTAAATTGATGGTTCTACTTGTTGAGCTGATGGTATCTAAGGAACATATGAAGGAGGAAAAGCCAGCACACTCCGATGTCTGGTCTTCACTTAAATTCTATAGAGTGTCAATAGCTTTTGGGTGCATAAGTATTTTCTGGCTCTGAAGAGAAGGGCAATCATTGGGATGTGGTCCTAACTATGTTAAGGATGTGCTTTTACCAAGAGAGAATCTTGGTAATTGTAAAGCCCCAACAAGTGAAGTAATTTTGAGAACTCTAGCAGTGAGCTTCTCATGATTAAAAGGTATGTGCTGTAATGGTGTTTTCTTGATATGTATAGCATTTATGTTTCTTTTCTTGTTGAAAGAGACAAGGTTGGTATTTCCTCATTCAAGGATTCTTTTCTGGTCTCTATTCATGGAGTCAGTGTATGTTTGGCATGTGGACTCTAGATTGCAAGTGAACAATGCATGGTTGGAGAATATTAGGAAGAAATAAAGGGTAGTGTCACTTGTTTAAGAGTGGGTGTTGTTGGATGCAACAGTAAGTCACAGCTGTAGAGAAGGAACAGAGTAGGTAACAAAGTGAGCCCTGGGGCACACCAGATTAGACAAAATGAGGGACAGAGTGTTCTATCAATACTTGCAGCAACAGAGTGATTTGACAGGAAGCTGCCAATTCAAAAGATGAGAGAAGTTCATACATAAGAAGTTTCAATGGGAAGATTGATTTGCCAGACATAGTTGAAAGGTTAAGTGTGACAACATTGCTTTTACCAAAATTTTTCTAAATACTCTTCTCTATCATCTATCTACTTATGGATTATAGAAGAAGGTAGTTGTATAGATTAGGTTTGGAAGTGAGAAAGAACTAAAAAAAGATGTTTAGAATGTCAATCTGGGACCTATGTAGAGGATGAGACAAGTTCATGTAAAAAGTTGAGCTGTGCAAAAAGATTCTGTTTCAGCACTGGCAACATTAGGGGAGGCAGAGTGAGGGAACCTAAAGGAGTTGTGCATGTTGAAGTCACCAAAGATAGTGAGTTAAGAAAAGTCTAAAATTTGTTCCCAATATCTTGAACTTCTTGTAGGAATATTTTCCTGTATATGTACATACACACACACACACATATATATACATACATACATACATATCTTTATACATAAGTAAATATACATACACACACTCACACATATATATACATATATATAGTATTAATTGATAAGAGATGGATTTTGTATTAGACTAATAAAAGTCTAATACAAAATCCATCTTCTACTATCAATTAATATTATTACCCTAACTGCCACTATGAAGTTCCTGAAGTAAATGCAACAGAAGTGTATCACAACTGCGGATGACAACAGGTAGTTTAAACTGTGCCGGTTCTCTACTCAGCATTTAAACACACTAATCTAATTATATGTATTTGCCTAAATTTTCTATTTTATATATATATATGCACATACACATATACATACATACATACGTATATTCATTCTACAGTTAGCTTAATATATTTTACCTCTATATATAACTTACTTCAGGGGTTCTTATGGCTTTCAGAAGTTTAACAGTTCTTATATGCAAACCAAATCATCTGATACTTTATATATGATATAATTTAGTTTGTCATTCCTGCCCAACTACTAATAATTAACAAGACTCTTATTAAGAATATTATAAATATAATTTTATAGTAGGTCTTCCTTTTTATCAAAATAAATGTACACACTTTTTTTGACATTTATATTCACACATGAACACACATATATAGTTAAAATTTTTCCCCACAAATTCCAATTGCCACAGTACTGCTCATTAGAATAAAGTTATTTAATTAGCTACCTGAATTATATTACAGTATCATTTCTTCTTTGATCAAGTGCTGATCTATATATTTACTAAACATCTTTAACATTTTTTACTATTTCCTTGCACTCTTCCCTGCCTAAACTTTTCTTTCACCAACCTATGATAACTGCAATTATTATTATTGTTTTTTTTTGACATTTAAACCATTTCTTTAGTTCACTACTTTCCATAGAATATATATTATTCGTCTTCATTTTTGTAACAAGCATAAAGCTCATACACAAGCCCATCTTTTAATGAAGCTTCCGTTTTGACTTACAATATTAGAATATTTGAAATTGAAGCTTTCCGTGAACAAGCTAATAGGCAAAACTTGAAGTTCACTTCATGTGGAACTTTATGCTGTGTTCCAATGGTTGCTTTGCTATGGTTTCTAAGGCTGGATGTCCTTTCTAATACCAACTTTACAGATTGTACAGGGCACTTCTTTCATGATACCAGCACTAGTGAGGTGCCATATAACTTGCAAGACTAAGAGCCCTTTGACTAAGTGAGCCAGCAGTAGAGGGAGAGAGAGGTGGCTTTAGACGAGAAGATGATAGGTCAAAGTAGGAAAGAAAGGGTCAGAATAGGTTTCTTGCAGTATAAGATATACATGGTTACTCAAAAAATAAAAAAGTGGGTGGGAATAATTAGATGGAGCTAAAAAGAGAGATAAAGATGGTAGTGATGAAGTGTCAAAATGAGCCCTCAAGGCACAAGAAAGTGAATAGAAATGAGTGGGGACAAAAGAAGAAGAAAGGTCTGTAGATTTTGCAAAAGTGTATAAGAAGAGGAATGAAGAGCTAGAGATGAGAGTGAATATGATGAATGATGAACAAGAGTTGAGGGATTGTTGGTAATAAATGAGCTTCAGGGTAGGTAAGAGAGAATAAATGATGGCTGGAAAGATTGCATGAGAGATGGATGTAAGGGATGGTGATCAAAGGCAAAAGGGTGATTGATAATACATGAGTAGAATACATGAGTAGAATGGAAGGTAGGGGAGATTAAGTGATGACTGGTAATACAGAAAGAGGTGAAGAGTAGAACAGTAATAATAATACAATAGGTAGAAGAAGGATGAGAGATGGTGAGATGATATGTGGGTGGGTATGATTTGTGTCAAATATCAAAATACTGACATCATCACTGATGCTCAATACTCTGTGAACACTAAGGGCTGTAAGATATGACATGGACAACTGAAATAAAAACTACAAAACTGTGGCCAGCAGGAAGGAATATAAAAGGTGTTCTGACTACATCTGCATGTCAGAATTTATCCAATAGCTGCAGGACAAAGTGATAAAAGATCCGAGCAAGGGAATTTAGACTTTGGCAATAGAGATGGGTGTAAGAGTTGCTACCATGAAGCTGGCCATGAATGAAAACTTTCACTACCACCCATACAAAGGGTGCAAGGGACAAATTCTGACATGCAAGGCCAAGGAGAAGCATTAGGCAGAGGTAAAAAAAGTTGCTGAACAAGCTAAGACATCCTGTTGAGCTGGAGATGATCTGGTTCTTCTCAGATGAAAAGAACTTCTGCAGAACTAGTTGCACAACACCCAGAACAACAGGTGGCTTGCTTACAATCCAGCTGATGTCCCACATGTCATGAAAACCATGATTCTCCAAACTGTGATGGTCTTTTAGTGTGTCTCCAATGAGGGTCACGTCATGCTGCCCAATATCTTTAAGCAGGACCTTCAGCTCAATTCAGATGTCTCTGTGAATCTACTGGAGAATGTGATTAAACCCTGGCTAGAGAGGGTTGCTGTTGGAAGGTCATATGTATGGCTACTTGCCATACTTGCAGAAAGTGTCAGAAGTGGTTGTCTGAGAATTACAATATCACCAGACTGAATTTCTGGCCTCCTAATTCTCCTGAATGAAATTCCATGAATTACTATGTTTGAAATGCAGTTGAAAAAGACACCAACTGCTCTGCCAATAGCATTAAGGCCAAAGTAGTGACTAAGACCAAGGTGGTGTTTGAAGATCTTCCTAGGGATGCAGTGAGAAACTAAGTTCTGGAACTGTCTTGAGGCCACAATGGAAGCTAAGGGCAGGTACCTTGAGTAAACTGTTATTTTTCCACCCATAATCTAATTGATATTTTTTGATTTTTTGAAAAATACTTTTATTTTTGGATGTAATGTTGTTTTCTTTTCCTGTTATACAGTCAAATTTAGCCTGAACACCCTGCACATATGTATCATAACCATCATCAACATTTGACAGATGCTAAATGATGATGACGTATACACACACACACAAACACACATACATATATACATATGTATATTCACACACACATATATATATACACATATGTATAGCATAGAAGGTGGTGAACACACACACACACACACACATATATATATATATATATATATATATATATATATATATATATACCATGAAGGAGACTGATACAATAAGTACTAGGTTATAAAAAATAAGCCCTGGAGTTGATTCGTTTGACTAAAACCCTTTAAGGCAGTACTCCAGCATGGCTGCAGTCATATGACTGAAACAAGTAAAAGTATATATATATATAAATATAAATATATATATATCAATGAAAAATATTTCAATACAAATGTATTAATACAAATGTATTAATACAAATGTATTAATTTCCAGCAATAGTTTTGTATTGAAATATTTTTCATTGATAACTTCTTCACTGTTCTCAGTTCT
>NW_026433241.1:0-390 GCF_001194135.2 Octopus bimaculoides
CAACTATATTTGCCTGGTGTTGTTACAAGGTTGATGTAAAGAGCAGCAGCGTTGTTTTCACAAAACTTTGAAGAGTTAGGTAGAATCAGCCAAATTAGGAGAGACAAGAAGTTACAATCTGTAGTTTTGTGTCTGACAGTAAAGAAAGTGGTCTGAAGGAAATATATTTGAAGTGAAGTATCAGCACTGGTGTAGTAGCTGTGTGGAAAGAAGCTTGCTTTCCAACCACATGGTTCTGGGTTCAGTCCCACTGTTTGCCACCTTGGGCAAGTGTCTTCTACTATAACCTTGGGCTGACCAAAGCCTTCTGAACAGATTTAGTAGACAGAAACTGAAAGAAGTCTATATATACATACATACATACATATATATATATATATATATATATAT
>NW_026433242.1:0-654 GCF_001194135.2 Octopus bimaculoides
AACAATAATCACACCAGAGCGAATCACTGCACTGTCAAAATAATATCACGGTGCCCTGAAGCAGCTTCTCCTTGAAACTGCGACAGATTTAACTTCATTAAACCATCTTATATACTCAATATCTATTGCTGCTACACAGACAACAGGCGTCAAAATAAAGGAAAAGTCTCCCAGAAAAGGAAACAAACAGCCAAGGTAGAAATAGCGCATTAGAAATAAGGAAATTGAGAGCTTCCGATGGGAATTATCGATCTTAGACGAAGTCTGCAAAGGAAATAGTCTAAAGACGAGAATGGCTAGGAAGATGAAGTGAATGTACAATCTGATAAACATTAGTGAACTCGTGAGAGTGGTTCGGCGACAGGCACCGACAGAATTAGCGCCAGCCTTCAGCAAATAAGTACTTGAGTCGATTTATTCTCCTAAAAAGTCACCAATGTGGCGACCAAGCGAGGCCGCAGTCTGATGAGTAAAACAAAATGAAAGATAACTAGGGGTGTAGTGATTTACACATACCTACATACACGCACAGATGCCGAAGGTGACACACTGTGGAACTGAAGCAGGTACTATGTGGTTGGAAAGCAAGCTTCTTACCACACAGCCATGCTTGTAGTCTATATATTTATAGTTATATACTTATATATATATATA
>NW_026433243.1:0-200 GCF_001194135.2 Octopus bimaculoides
TGTATTTGCTTGAAAAATCATACTTTTCTTTATATTAAGCAATTCATTATAATAACTTTTAGGATGTACTCAAATAAAAACCATTGTTATAGATCAGCATTTCTCAACCTTTTTCGCAATTTGGCTTCCCGTGGACATTGAAAAAATTTGTTTCGGCTCCCCTGTGTTGATGAAAAATTTAATCCAGCTTCCCATGTATG
>NW_026433244.1:0-380 GCF_001194135.2 Octopus bimaculoides
AATGGACACCAGTGGAGGGGACAAGAAAGAGAGTCCAAAAACTACATAGTACAGAGCATTCATAACTGACATAAGAGAAGCCAATATCACAAGGTCAGATGCAGAGAAAACTGTAGTCGACAGAAACCAGTGGCTTCAGCTTGCTGCCCAATGTACTTGAGAGCACAGCAGAAACTGACACTTTTATACATTGTTTATATATGCACCATGTATATACTGAATCTCTATCATTGGTTCATTGAGTTTCTGTGAGGAACAAAAAGTAGTACCAGTAACTACCCAGGAATAGTCTGCATTATCTTTTAGCTTTTATTTTTCACTAGTTTCAGCCATTAGACTGTGGCCATGCTGGGGCACTACCTTGAAGAATTTTTAGTTGA
>NW_026433245.1:0-367 GCF_001194135.2 Octopus bimaculoides
TTGGTCCCTAGAGCAGTGGAAGAATGTTAATTTCTCGGACGAGTTATGCTTTACCGTATTTCCGACCATCGGCCGAGTATACGTGTGGACACAGCCAAAAGAAGCATTTCACCCAGACTGCCTTCTTCCAACTGTTATGGCAGAATTAATAGGGAAAACCATTTAAGCATTTTATCTGATAAAATTCATCCTATAGTTGTGGAACTTTCCGGAGGGAACCGTAATCTTTCATGATGATAACGCACAAATTCACAAAGCTAAAGGAGCATTCTAATGAAGTTGAACATCTTATCTGACCACAAGAGCCCCCAGATCTCAATATTATCGAACATTTATGGTGCTTCTTAGAAAAAACGGAGGGAGTCGA
>NW_026433245.1:377-660 GCF_001194135.2 Octopus bimaculoides
AGCCCCCAGATCTCAATATTATCGAACATTTATGGTGCTTCTTAGAAAAAACGGAGGGAGTCGATATCCTCCACCATCATCACTACAAGACCTGGAGACGGTTTTAGCTGATGAATGGAAAACAATTCCTTTGGAAACAATTCAAACTTTGTACGAATCCATAGGTCGTAGAATTCAAGCCGTAATTACTGCCAAAATCGGTCCTACCCCATATTAATATAAATTTGTTTGGACTTTTAAGGTGTTTCATTTTGTCCATCCATATATATATATATATATATAT
>NW_026433246.1:0-115 GCF_001194135.2 Octopus bimaculoides
TCATTTCATTATTTTTGTATAAACACTGGAGTTCGAATAAAGTAAAATTTTATCATAATAACTACGTAACATTACGTGCTGTGTGACAGGTAACATCCAAATGCATAAATATGCT
>NW_026433246.1:274-434 GCF_001194135.2 Octopus bimaculoides
TAACTTCATTTAAAATAAGTTGACATTCAGTGACTATTTACTCTATCAATTAAAGAAAATTATTCTCTATGTCATATTGTGCATTGTGTCTTGTACCGACTACCGGCCTCCGTGCAGGTGACACGTAAAAGCACTCACTACACTCTCTGAGTGGTTGGCG
>NW_026433247.1:0-519 GCF_001194135.2 Octopus bimaculoides
ACACACACATTCACACATATACACACGCACATTCACTCATACACACAAACATAATATATATATATATATACACACACTTGCTCATTCACACACACACACATATACATATATATATATATACACATTCAAATTGTGTGTATGTGTGTGTATTTTGATGCGAAGTAGCAATCCTAATGCATAAACATATCATCCTCCACAAGTGTCAAGTCCTAGCTGTTGTAAAGTGCAGTTTTCTTGTGCACAAGTGTTGCACATTGCACTTTCATGTTCATGTATGTTACACACACACATACACACACACACATGCCCGTGCATAAATGCATGCATGCATGCACTGAAAAACGTATTTACACATTCTGCTGCACTCGGTGCAAATTCCTCGACTAATATTTCACTGATGCAATTAACTGCAGCATTGTGATTGCACATGTTAGAGTGCATTAATTATTGAACATTTCCCATTTGGTGCACATGAAGGAGGTGTGGGGGAGGGAGAGGGGAGGAGAGGTAGGAGGCAGG
>NW_026433248.1:0-618 GCF_001194135.2 Octopus bimaculoides
GCGTAATATTGTGTGATGGCAATCGTCACATTGTCGTGTAAATGAAAATCTGAAGAATTCGATGAGCCCAGCATATATTTTTCACTCGATAGTTATAATAGTTATATAAATACTAATTTATTAGTGGAATCTGAAACCAAGATAAAATCAGTATGAACGAGAAAAGTCAAAAATAAAGTCGTAATTCTAAGAAACATTTAAATTATTATAATGTTAATTTTCTAATCAACATATTTTCTAATTAAAATTTCTATAAATGTTTTAGTTTCGTTATACTGTTTATTTTTCATGTTTGTGAGTGTATGTTTTGTTTTGTCATATGATAGAATTATGTGTGGAGTTTGTGCGTATATGGGATTGTCACATAAATAATATACAATAAATTATAACGTCACCTCCTCCATGTTGAATGTATATGTACTGTAAGCGGTAAGGCAGAAATCTTTCCATATTCTCAGCTTTGTTCACATTCTCGTCATTATTCTCTGGGCTCCATGTGTCATTAGGTAGAGTTTCAACCATGTTCAATTCAAAGAATGTTTTCAAACACTAGAACAAAAAATGATTTTAAGTTTAGCTAACAAAAGCTATTAACCTTTGTGATATGAAATTCATTAG
>NW_026433249.1:0-220 GCF_001194135.2 Octopus bimaculoides
TTCAGTCATTTGACTGCGGCCATGCTGGAATACCGCCTTTAGTCGAGCAAATTTACTCCAGGACTTATTCTTTGTTAAACTGGTACTTATTCTATCGGTCTCTTCTGCCGAACCACTAATGTACGGGAACGTAAACACACCAACGTCGGTTGTCAAGCAGTGGCGGGGGGTGGGAAGATAAACAGAAAAATACAATAACTATACATGTGTGTGTGTGTGT
>NW_026433250.1:0-490 GCF_001194135.2 Octopus bimaculoides
GGGACTGAACCCGGAACCATGTGGTTGGGAAGCAAGCTTCTTACCACAAAACAACACCTGATATATGTATTGTATTATTTCGGTAAGGTATAACGATACTAATAACCAGTAGCTAGAATTCAAACTAATTATTATTTAGAATAAAGCGTTAGACGAATACACAGCGTAATGTTAATTAACGACGACAAAGGAACAAGGATTACACAACCAACTTCATTAGCGTACAGGTGTTTCTGCTATAGCAAAGAGTGCACTCAGAAGTGAGTGCTTTACTTTACTGGCTCTGATGAAGTTATATGTTGCACAAACACATAGTGCTGAGTGCATTGCTTTTCATAGCGGAAACACTTGTACGCTAATGCAGCTGACTACATAATCCCTGTCTACTTGTCATTCATTGATTAATATATATGTGCGCATATATAAATATAGTTAAAAAGGATACAGACAGACAGATAGATAGATAGATAGATAGATAGATAGATAGATA
>NW_026433251.1:0-239 GCF_001194135.2 Octopus bimaculoides
ATATACACATACACACACACATATATATGTATATATATATATTTCTAGCTAGCAGAATCGTTAGCACGCCGGGCGAAACGCTTAGCAGTATTTCGTCTGCCTTTACGTTCTGAGTTCAAATTCCGCCGAGATCAAATTTGCCTTTCACCCTTTTGGGGTCGGTAAATTAAGTACCAGTTACATCCTGGGGTCGATATAATCTATTGGTCCCCCCCTCCTCCAAAATTTCGGGTTCTGTG
>NW_026433252.1:0-213 GCF_001194135.2 Octopus bimaculoides
TATTGTGACCCCACATAAAATCACAACTTAATGTTTCCATAAATAGTGATAGATTAACACAAATATCAAACTGCCAAACTGAAACAAATGTTAGAGGATCGATACGATCGAATAAACCCCTTGAAATCGCAGCCTAATATGGCAGCAATCCAATGGTTAAAACCAGTAAAAGATTAGTGTAGGATATATACATGCATACATATATACACATAT
>NW_026433253.1:0-288 GCF_001194135.2 Octopus bimaculoides
CCCATCCAACACATCTGTAGCACTGATCATCCTCCATCATTTACTATATTCACAGAGCAGGCTCAAGGCACCAGCAACTTGGGCAGTGACCTGGAGCCCCATGTGCTAGGGGACGCCAAGGAGGGCATGACAAAGATAAGGAAATTTCCATGACTGTCAGCTTGTACATACCAAAGTTCAGCTTGCCCGGGGAACCAGCAACCCTAGGGCCAGCCCTCTATATTCACCCCTTAACCTTACTCAAACTCTATTCATCATCTACTCTCCCCTACATTCCATTTAACTCTT
>NW_026433254.1:0-497 GCF_001194135.2 Octopus bimaculoides
TATATATATATATATATAATGTGTGTAGGGGAAGTGTGCAAGAGACACTGATTTTGAGATTGCAAATAAGAGAGAGAGAAAAATAATATTACGGAAGAAAGAATACGGAGAAAAGATTAAGGAGCAGAAAGGTGTTATTCCTAAAAGTCTATGACGTATAAGTGTGCATGTAGCTGCATGTGTGTATGCAGACACAGAAGGGTCTGTATACATTTGCTATGTAGGTATTATGTATATAGATCTATATATACATATATATATATGCATATGTGTGTGTGTTTGCATAGATATATATATATATATATATACACATACACACATATATACATGTATGTATATGTTTCTTTATGTATATAAACTCATATAAATGTGTGTGCGCTGAGACGGAAGAGAATGATAGATCCACAAAATCACAAGTATATATGTGCATAATATATATGATATATAATATATATATATATAAATCTCTCTCTCTCTCTCTCTCTCTCTCTCTCTCT
>NW_026433255.1:0-292 GCF_001194135.2 Octopus bimaculoides
GTAGGTAGGTAGGTAGGCAGGCAGGTAGGTAGGTAGGTAGGTAGCTAGGTAGGTAGCTAGGTAGCTAGGCGGGTAGGTAGGTAGGTAGGTAGATATGTAGGTAGGTAGGTAGGTAGGTAGGTAGCTAGCTAGCTAGCTAGCTAGGTAGGTCGATAAATGGACACATTGATAAATATAAATGTTGATAATAATACAAAAATAATTCGGTTTCAGCTCCTTAATTACTGCAACACCTAAACTGATTCTATCCCAAAGTGAATTTATCTATTTTTTCTTAATCGTTAAGAATAAA
>NW_026433255.1:1571-2100 GCF_001194135.2 Octopus bimaculoides
TATTATTATTATTATTATTATTATTATTATTATTATGATTATTATTATTATTATTATTATTATTATTACAGTCTATTCAAACCATGAGAACTTCGCAACAAATATTTTGAAGGAAAATACTTCTCGTATATAAGTAACTGTAGATTCCAACAGACTAGAAAATATAAGAGACTATAGTCTCACAACCTAAAGATATCACACATAGAAAGAAAAAACTAAACATATTAAATATGAAGAGAAAAAAACGGCATGCAACATAAAATAACTACATAAAAATAAGATGACACAAACAAAATAAGGAGAATAAAAGTATTAAAGCAATAAAAATTGAAAACGTAAATCACGAAGATAGATCTGACACAAGCAAAAAAAAAACCGTTCTTAACAATGATAATAATAAAAGGAACAAAATATCAACAGACGTAAAGCCTAGCATATCTACAGAATATTAATCAAGAAAATATGAAGCGAAATCTAAAAAGAAGTCAAGTTGAAAAAAAGAAATAAAAAGAGAGAATTCTAAAAAAAG
>NW_026433256.1:0-361 GCF_001194135.2 Octopus bimaculoides
TATATATATATATGCATGTTTATGTGGTATCATCATTTAATGTCTGCTTTCCATGCTGTCATGGGTTGGACAGTTTGACAGAAGCTGGCAAGCCAGAGAGCTGCACCAGGTTCCTCCAATGGTCTGTATTGGCATGGTTTCTGTGGCTGAATGCCCTTCCTAATGCCAACCACTTTACAGAGTGGACTGGTGCTTTTCATGTGGCACCGGCATAGGTGCCTTTATGTGGCACTAGCACAGGTGTAATTGAAGCAGTAAAAGTGTGGGCGCTTTTCATGTGACACCAACACAGTTTCCGTGTAGCTTGCAAGACAAAGACATCTCAGCTTAGAGAGGGAGTGCATGTGCCTGTGTGCGCGTG
>NW_026433257.1:0-521 GCF_001194135.2 Octopus bimaculoides
TTCGGATTCCCTCTGCACCGGTCGAGCGGAATTCGAACGTACGTGCGTCCATTCGTCCTGTCTCTGCACCGTCCGAGCGGAGGTCGAACGTACGTGCGTACGTTCGGCCTGCCTCTGCACCGTTCGTGCGAAATTCGAACGAACGTGACCACGTTAAGCCTCCCTGTGCACTGTCCGAGCGGGATTCGAACGTACGTGCGTCCGTTCGGCCTCCCTCTGCACAGTTCGAGCTGAATTCGTACGTACGTGCGTCAGTTCGGCCTCCCTCTGCAACGTCCGAACGGAATTCGAATGTTCGTGCGTCCGTTCGGCTTACCTCTGCACAGTTCTAGCGAAATTCGAACGTACGTGCGTTCGGGCGGAATTGGAACATACGTGCGTCCGTTCAACCTCGTTCTCCACCGTTCGAGCGGAATTAGAACGTACGTGCGACCGTTCTGATTCCCTCTGCATCGGTCGAGCGGAATTCGAACGTACGTGCCTCCGTTAAGCCTCCCTGTGAACCGTTCGGGCGGAATTCG
>NW_026433257.1:3866-4617 GCF_001194135.2 Octopus bimaculoides
CGTAAGTGCATCCGTTCGGCCTCCCTACGCTACGTTCGGGCGGAATTAGAACATACGAGCGTCCGTTCAACCTCGCTCTCCACCGTTCGAGCGGAATTAGAACGTTCGTGCGAACGTTCGGATTCCCTCTGCACAGTTCGAGCGGAATTCGAACGTACGTTCGTCCGTTCGGCCTCTCTCTGCACCGTTCGTGCGAAATTCGAACGAACGTGCTCACGTTAAGCCTCCCTGTGCACTGTCCGAGCGGATTTCGAACGTTCGTGCGTCCGTTCGGCCTACCTCTCAACCGGTCGAGCGGAATTCGAACTTACGTGCGTCCGTTCGACCTTCCTCTGCACGGTTCTAGCGGAATTCAAACATATGTGCGTACGATCGTCTTCCCTCTGCACCGTTCGTCCAAATTCGAATGTACGTGCGTCCGTTCACCATCCTTCTACACCTTTCGATCGGAATTCGAACGTACGTGCGTCTGTTCGGCCTCCCTCTGCACCAGCCATTTGGAATTCGAACGTATGTGCGTACGTTCGGCCTCCCTCTGCACCTTTCGAGCGGAATTGGAACGTACGTGCGTCCGTTTGGCCTCCCTCTGCACCGTTCGAGTGGAATTCGAACGTACGTGCGTCCGTTCGGACTCCCTCTGCACCGTTCAAGCGGAATTCGAACGTACGTGCGTCCGTTCGGCCTTCCTCTTCACCGTTTGAGCGGAATTCGAACGTACGTGCGTCCGTTCGGCCTCCCTACGCTACGTTCG
>NW_026433257.1:5662-5892 GCF_001194135.2 Octopus bimaculoides
AATTCGAACGTACGTGCGTCCGTTCGGCCTCCCTACTCTACGTTCGGGCGGAATTCGAACATACGTGCGTCATTTCAACCTTGTTCTCCACCGTTCGAGCGGAATTAGAACGTACGTGCGTCCGTTCGGCCTCTTTCTGCACAGTTCGCGCAGAATTCGAAGGTATGTGCGTCTGTTCGACCTCCCTCTGCACCGTTCGAGCGGAATTCAGACGTACGTACGTCCGTTCT
>NW_026433258.1:0-205 GCF_001194135.2 Octopus bimaculoides
GTCATATATACACACAAACATATCTACATATATCGATATATCGATATATGCAGGTAGTGTATCAAATGTCAAAAATACATGTGCCTGTTGTTATAGCATGCCATTATGTCTTACATTCACTAATAAAATATTATAGGTGCGTGTAAGAAACGGATGTGCAGATGCACTGGTATGTGAATATGTTGTTTCCATGGACCCATGTTTT
>NW_026433259.1:0-302 GCF_001194135.2 Octopus bimaculoides
TACGTCCCTTTAACAGCAGTTCGGCAAGAAAAGGTACCATATGCAGCAGACTTAAATAATGACTACTGGGTTCGATTCCTTCGACTAAATTTCAAGCCATTGCCCCACCATGCCCTTCATGTAGTGATTGTAGCAAGTAAAACATAAAACAAAGTTATATAAGATTGGGTAGATAGTATTATTACTCAGCCATGTATATTTATGAGCTACGTATATGAATACTCTCAGGACGCACTTGCGTATTAGCTTATGTATATACATATATACATAAATACACGCACACACACACGCACATACACACA
>NW_026433260.1:0-278 GCF_001194135.2 Octopus bimaculoides
GCATGTGCGTGTGTGTGTATGTGTGCGTGGTTTGTGTCAACATGTGTAGTACATGCCCGTACTGTATAAATGTGTTTATGTGTGTATATGCTTGTACCTTATTGTTGGCACACACACACACACGCAAACACACACATACACACGTATATATGTAAACCTCAGAGAAGATAGATATATGTGAATGTGTGCTTATGTGTATATCTATGTTTATTTGTGTGTGCATGTGTGTGTTTGTTGGCAGACATGTGTGTAGAGAGTCAGGTGTATATATATATATA
>NW_026433261.1:0-1631 GCF_001194135.2 Octopus bimaculoides
CAAAAGAGGTATCTTCCAGGGAGACTCTTGTTCACCTTTGTTATTTGTTACAGCCTTGATCCCACTTTCTGTTGTCCTACACAAAGTCAACATGCACTATGAGCTGAGAAAGAATGGACCACATCTCAGCCACTTCTTCATGGATGATTTAAAACTGTTCGCAAAAACAGATCCTGAAATAGAGAAGCTGGTTGAGACTGTGCAGTTGTGCAGCAAGGATACGGGAATGGAATTCACTATCTCAAAGTGCAGTGCCCACTTTGAAACGGAGGAAAAGAGCAGATTGTAGGGGCATAGAATTGCCAAATAGAGAGAGGGTGGAAGACCCGAATGATGATGGATACAAGTACCTTGGGATCCAGGAACTGGACAACATCTTGCACAGAAAAATGAAAGACAAGGTCATCACTGCATATTTGAAGTGCCTCAAACTTCTTTTAAAATCAAAACTCAACTCAAAGAATCTTGTGATTGCCATCAACATATGGGATGTTGCTGGAGTCCACTATAGTGTACCCATCCTGAAATGGACAGAATAGGAGATTAACCAACTCGATTGCACTACCCGAAAGGCAATGACAATCCATGGTGCCCTCCACCCTAAGGTGAATGTACACAGGCTCTACATGAAAAGGTGTAAAGGTGGGTGTGGGCTTATTAGCATATGAGAGTGCATCAACAGTGAAAGACCTGCTACAATATGCTGCTAATACAGAAGGATTTACCAAAAATGGACTTGAGAGAGTTAATGAATTCTGATCCCAGATAGCCAACAAGAGAGAAGAAACTCTACTCTACATGGAATTATATGGTCAGTTCTACCATGAAACTAACAACTTAAAAGACCAGGAAGCATCATGGAGGTGGCTCAACAAGGATGACCTAAAAAAAAAATAATGAAAGCCTAATCATCGTGGCCCAGGACCAGGCATTGAATACCAACTCAGTGAAAAGGGATATATACCACAGAAGTGCAACGAACCTCTGCAGAATGTGTGGGAAGAGGGTCGAAAGCATGATTCACATTGTTAGTGTTTGTAAAAGTCTTGTGCATAAAGAGTACAAGCATAGACATGACAAGGTAGCTCAAAACTATGCTGGAAGTATGGATGTGAGGTAATGGGCACTTGGTACCAAAATGCACTGGAAATGGTAATGGATGAAAAGGTTAAAAAAAAATCCTCTGGGGCTTTGACTTCCAGACAGACAAGGTGTTAGAGCACCGAAGGCCGGATATAGTAACCTTTAGGAGGGACTAACAAAAATGCCTAATAATCGACATTGCAGTGCCAGGTGATCAACATATTATCATGAAAGAAAGAGAAAAGATTGATAAATATGGAGACCTGAGAATTGAAATCACCAAGGTGTGGCAGCTATGAGAGTCAAACATAAAGATTGCCCCTGTTGTCATTGGAGCATTGGGTTCAATACCACCCAAGCTGAAAAAACATCTCAAAATTTTAGAAATACCCTACAATCTAGGTGTTTTGTAAAAATCAGCATTACTTGCAACTGCACACATATTGTGTAAAATACTGTCAGTCTGAGGTCCTTGTGACTTGACAGACAGTACAAACACCCAGTAGACACAATATCTTCAATCAACAACATCACGATATTGTATACTG
>NW_026433262.1:0-201 GCF_001194135.2 Octopus bimaculoides
GAATAGAGTCCGCGAATGAGGAGGAATAAGCACACATGAAGAAAAAATAATGAAGCCGTCAAAGGGCCACAGAGCGGACTGCCCTCAAAAGAACCAGCATGCACAGGAGAAGGTGGAGAGGGAGATGGTGGAAGAGAAGGATGAAACTGATGAGGAAGGATGGAGAGTAGCTGGAAGGGTAGAACAGAGGAAGAGGAAGAA
>NW_026433263.1:0-317 GCF_001194135.2 Octopus bimaculoides
ATATATATGCACACACATACACAGCCACACATATATGTTACGTTTGCACATATCTGTATTCATAAATTTCATCTGCGTACACATAGAAGCGGAAAATATATTTTCATACTTCTTCAGGGGTAATGTGTTTCGTACTCCATTTGTGAATATCAATTATTAGATAGAAATATAAGCAATTGACTTCTTTCATCATTCATCAATTAAGTCTATGCCAACTACACACATCTACGTATGCAATGATGTGTGTATATACATACAAACATACACACACACACACATATATATACATACAAGCAAATCTAAATGTATATATATAC
>NW_026433264.1:0-1276 GCF_001194135.2 Octopus bimaculoides
ATATATATATTAAATGTAATAGAGAAATACAATTATACTATCTTATATCATATTTTTTATAGTATATTATACTGTTATAATGTAAATAAATAGTTAGTTTGTTAATTGTATTTCTCTATTTCATTTAATGATTGTATTTTGTATTTATACCCTTTTATCTGTGGCACTGAACTGTTGAAACAGTGAATTGCATGTTTTACATCTCTTTGAAAGAATTGTTTTCTCCTTTGTTTCATTTATTATAATATATATACAGGGTGTGTAAGGCATTTGAGGACATACCTTTTTGGGGTCATTGCTGTATTTTTTGCTAACTCTGTATAATATGTGTTTCAGAAAATAATAACGGCAGACCCTCAGCTTACTCAAGAAATGAAGTGGCATGTTTGTTATTGTGGTTATAAAAGCTGAGCATAGCAATTTAGAAATATGTTGATTTTTAAAAGTTGCCAAATCTTTCATCTACAAAGTTTGTAAGGAGCTAGAGACTGAAGATGGAAATGCATCGCCAGTAAGGACTGAAGATGGAAATGTAATGCCAGTATCAAAGCATAAAAGCATTTTAAATGCTCTGAAATCACCAGAACACCTGAATTTATCCAGCAAGTTCAACTGACTGTTGATTACAATCCCAGAAATTCCATGAGGTCAGTCGCAAAAGATCTCCCTGTGTCAGAAGAAACAGTCAGAAATGTTGTCCAAGAAGACATCAGATATAAGTCTTATACGATGAGGAACGGTCAATTTGTCAGAGAAAGCAAAAGAAAATCACTACATCAGATCTAAAAGGCTCTTAAACAAACTGAAAAATCCAGCAGAAGATTTGATTTGGTTTTTCTCAAATGAGAAAAACTTTGACCAGGATCAAAAAGTTAACAGAAGAAATGACAGATGGTTATGTGCAGACCCTTCTGAAGTTCCAAGTGTTATGCATACAAAAGTTCCTGCAACTGTCATGGTTTTAGGGGTTGCCAGCAATGAAGGACATGTGATGCCTCCTTACTTCTTTCCACATGGCCTTACAGTTAACTCTGCCGCCTACATTGAGGTCCTGGAAATAATCATTAAGCACTGGATAGACAGTGTATGCAATGGAAGGCCACATGTGTTTCAGTAAGACTCTGCACTATCACACATGGCTCTAGTAACACAAGAGTGGATGGCTGAAAATTTTCATGATCACATAACCCCTAACATTTGACCTCCTAATTCCCCAGATCACAATTCATTGGACTATTACATGTGGAGTGTTGTTGAGAGAGAAGTCAATGAGCAT
>NW_026433265.1:0-233 GCF_001194135.2 Octopus bimaculoides
TTGGACGAAAGCAGAGAAAACGGGAAACTAGACGAAAACTTAACGGACGGGAAATTAAGGTAAAGACACGTTACACGGAATATTCGCGACTGAATTTTCCTCGTTAGTCAATGTCACAAAATATCATAGAGGTTTCGAGCCATTACTATTGAATGCATGTAAATATGTATACATAGATGCATATATGCATACATACATGCATACATACATGCATGCATACATATATGCATGCA
>NW_026433266.1:0-353 GCF_001194135.2 Octopus bimaculoides
TACGGACCCACCACCATACCACCACCACCATACCAAACACAGTTTTGGTGACATCTCCACTATCGCTACTATTACCTCTATGGCACCAACCATATTTCTACCATCACCATGGTACCAATGATATTGGTAACATAACACAGACCCACCACCACCACCACCACTACCACCATCACCATCATCACCATCATCATAATATGAATGACGTTGGCATCTCTACAACTGTCGCCACCGCCTTCAACGCACCACCATCGATAATGCAAACATCGTTCTCGCCGCCGCCATCATTATCATGACGAGATCTCCACCGCCGCTAACACCACCACTACCGCAACAACAACAACAACAACGGTGAC
>NW_026433267.1:0-363 GCF_001194135.2 Octopus bimaculoides
ATTAGTTTAATGCTCGGGAAGTGAAAAAGTCTTTAACGTTTTGAGCCTACTCTCTTTGACAGAAAGGAACACAGAAAGAAACAAGGAGAGAAAATAACGAATGTGTAGTGGCTAGCGATCTATCATGGCAAATGCCGAACAGAGGGGTCACACAGAAGAGCTAGGAAGAAGGGAAGATAATAAAGTAGTGGTGATCCCAAAACGTAAGTGTGCGTGCATGTGTATACGAGAGTATTATGTGTGTGTGTGGAAGAGAGCTGGTGACCTTGGCGTGTGCATGTGTGTATGTGTAGGTGTGTGGATGTGGGGCTGCGAAGTGGTCAGTGCTAGTGTGTGCGTGGTGGTGTGATGTGATGTGATGTG
>NW_026433268.1:0-220 GCF_001194135.2 Octopus bimaculoides
AAGAACAAAAATAAAAATAGGACTGCAGCTGGAAGTGCTCAGGTGTCACTAGGAGAAAATGGAGACCTTATTAAATATGCAGTGACCCCGAAATCTATGTCCTCTTAAGGGGTTTTTGCCTAATAAAAAAAATCATTGTAAATGTAGTGTTAGAGGGAAGAATAATTTGGTTAGGGGATATATTGGGAGCACTATTGATTTTCAAAGGAGATATAGGTTC
>NW_026433269.1:0-456 GCF_001194135.2 Octopus bimaculoides
ACACACACACACACACACACACACACACACACACACATGCGCGCATGCATATTCGCAATTCACAATTCCACACAAAGCCAATAATTTATCATATTTTCTCCGCAATTACCACTCGACAAGAAAGCTTAGCGTAACAGTGATCTTGTGTGCCAAAATTTGAAATAAGGCGGTGAGCTGGCAGAATTGTTAGCGCGCCGGGTATTTCATCCGCCTTTACGTTCTGAGTTCAAACTCCGCCGTGGTCAACTTTACCGTTCATCCTTTCGGGGTGTATGAAATAAAAGTTGGTTGCGCATTAAGGTCGATGTAATTGACTAGACAACTGCCCCAAAATTTCAGACCTTGTGCCTATATCAGAAAGGATTATTATTATTGTTGTTATTGTTGCTGTTGTTGTTATTACATCAGGCAATGCGGTAGACAATTACAGGCCGATATCCTGTTTGCCACTTATGT
>NW_026433270.1:0-252 GCF_001194135.2 Octopus bimaculoides
TATATATATATATATATATATTATATATATAGTATATATTCAGCATATATATGTTTATATATATATATAGTATATATATTTATATATAATATATATATTCCTTTATACATACATACATACATATATATATATGCTTATCGTTGAAAGTAATTGTAAAAATTCAGTAACTTTCACACACGCACATACACGTGTTTGTGTGTTGTATGTTTATGTGCATACGTAATATCTATGTGTGTGTATATATATGTATAT
>NW_026433271.1:0-294 GCF_001194135.2 Octopus bimaculoides
GAGAGAGAGAGAGAGAGAGAGATAAGAAGGCAATGACCAGCGTGGTTTACTTAAACCAAATTACATATTAGAAGAGGAAAGAGAGGGAGAAAATGCGAAGGAAACTGTCAATCGTAATGGTGGTCATGGTGGTAGTGGTGGTAACAACGATGGTAGAGGCGGTGTTATCGGTGACGAGGAAAGCGTAGCTGGCGAGAGTTAACTGTAGAGATGACGATGATGATGATGATGATGGCTAATGATAAGAGTGACAGCAGAGACAACGGAAGGGGGGGGAGTTAGTAGTGATGGTCG
>NW_026433272.1:0-350 GCF_001194135.2 Octopus bimaculoides
TTAGATTCAGGTGAATATGGTACTTAAGTTTAGGCACCAGAATTTAGTGCGGTATTATACATACAATTTCAAAGTAAGGTGATTAAAATCAAAATAAACAACAAGAATATCCAGAGGTAAAGCAGTACGATCGTTTCTTGCAACTCCATTTAATTGAACAATGCAATCATTACATCAATGTAAATGCAGAGCAATCTTCTGAAGATTGCTCTGCATGAAACGATCGTACTGCTTTACCTCTGGATATTCTTGTTACTTATTTTGATTATATATATATATATATAATCATAAATATACAGGGATTAGCAGTAGCCTGTTTCTCCAACATACTGAGAATTCAGAAATAGCAG
>NW_026433273.1:0-501 GCF_001194135.2 Octopus bimaculoides
AGGTCGACGCTAATGGTCGTACAGAAATTGTGTCTGTCGACCGTCTGAAATAGGCGTACCTTGACAAACCTTCAACTCCCGTGGACGACGTGCCCGTGTTTCAAATGCCGCACACAACACTATCACCACACACATTGTCAACGCCTTTACCAATGCATACACCAACATCAGCACCATCAAAATCACACACACTAACAATTACACCACCTTCGTCGTTGCAAAGGAACCCTAGCGAACCTTATGTCACTAGGTTTGGCAGGACGGTGCATTGGCCCAAGAAATTGGAAAAAACTATTTACGTTTAATTTATTGTGTTTTTACTGGACAATTTCAGTTTTTTTTTTATTGAACATTTTTCTTCCATTCCAAAAAAAAACTATGTATCCAGTTCGTAAAAGAGTTACACAAGATTATAGTATGTCCATACGCAGGAGGTTGTGGTCAGTTGCGAAGCTGTGGTTGGGCATCGATGCCAGTTTCGACCTGTTGCCTGGTACTAGG
>NW_026433274.1:0-203 GCF_001194135.2 Octopus bimaculoides
TTTTTTTTTTTGGCTGGAGAAATGTCAATTTTAAAAATAGAGGTCACGGCCGGTAGGACGTAAGACATCGCCAGACGTGATTCTAAGAACGGACAGACATAGATCTAATTGCACGTTTTCCTATAGAAACATTACGTGCGCCCTTTACTCCTTGGTGTATTTAGTCCTCGGTTATGCACCGCCTCTATCAACCACCGCCTCCA
>NW_026433275.1:0-865 GCF_001194135.2 Octopus bimaculoides
ACTAAAGCACATTCATTCATTCTGCTGCATTCGGTACGTAACCTTTTTCCTTTCTAAATTGCATCAATATTTCACATTTCACTGCTATTGCTAACACGCGTTGCTCTACAAGTACACCTGCATATCAACTCTCAACACTTTTCTTTCTTTCTTTTCCACCGCATTCATGTTTTCCATCGTGGACTTTCCAATTCTGATACAATAATACCGTTCCTTTTCAATTCAGTGTCCATACTCCTGATTTTTACCTTTTCACTTCTTTCAAATTAATTCCATAATTTTCCGTAATGCGGGCGCCGAGCAAGCTTCTCCCACTTCTCCCACTTCTTACTGAAATGCGTACCACTGCACACATACAAATTTAACGATACTTTTTTCCTTCTTCCTTCATGTGGACCTGCACACCGACTAACTTACCTATAACCATTCCTACACTCACATGCAGCATCAACGGCAGCTTCGACACCACCAACACAAATAAACAAACCTAATCAAATCATCGAATTGCTCTTTCATTAACCATTTCCCTATCCAATCTATACGACAGACCAGACATGCATTCACAAACAACACCCAAAATTCATGTCCACACAAACAATAACTTTCCCAATGTATTTCATTACCACTTTCTCCTTTCCTATTACCATTTCTCTCGCCGTGCCTTTCACAACTGTTGCCATTTTCATGTCATAACCCTAACATCATGTTAGTGGACACATTCACCGTTCTAATACCACTTCATTATTACCGCAGCAGTTGCAAGTTTGAAAATTATCTACACTTACATAATAACCATTCAATTAATATTTCATACATCACAGTGTATCTCACTGCATTTCATCATGCTTATTTTAGATCATGCCCC
>NW_026433276.1:0-264 GCF_001194135.2 Octopus bimaculoides
CACACACACACATATATATACAAACGCATATACATACATATTCATTGTGTATAGGCATTGTTACATCGTCACGCATATATACGCATATAGAAACAAATTTATCGACATACACATACTGCTGTATGGATCAATGTATATATGTACAGACATACACAGAGACACACACACACTGACACGCACTCACGCTTACATGCATACATACATACCTACATAGATACATACACACACACACACACACACATGTATATATATATATATATATAT
>NW_026433277.1:0-535 GCF_001194135.2 Octopus bimaculoides
ACTTCTCCTCAGGGAAAAGTATGGGAACCAGCTTAAACGTAAGACATTATGATTTAATATGAGAACTATAGTTGGAGAAGGTTATAACGTAATTCATTTGAAAAAACCGTTGGAGGTTAGGACGCTACCAGATAGTGCGCTGGACAAGAAAGGAAGAAAAGAAAGGAAAAAGAAAAAATGTGGAAAGAAAATTCAGAGTGTAGAATTAGAAGACGATAGGATGATATAAATCCGATAAAAATTGGAGAGGAATGTTATATAATAAAAAGGTATTATAAATGGGGTTAATCTTGTGTTGCTACAAAAATATTGAATGTATGTAATCATTTATACTTTTGTGTATGCGCATATATACACAAACAAACACACATATACTCGAATATATACATATATGCATATCTATATACACACCTACGTACAAACTCACGCATACACACATATATATACATACATACACACACATATATACATATATAGATATATATATAAGCACATACATAAACACACATGCATACATAAACGTGCAAACACACAC
>NW_026433278.1:0-389 GCF_001194135.2 Octopus bimaculoides
ATTCATACAGGAGAGAAACCATATCATTGTGATGTCTGTGGTAAATCATTTACTGGAAGTGGTGCTTTAACTGCACACAAACTTACTCATACAGGAGAGAAGCCAATACATAGAACAATGCTGTAACTTTAAATACCTTTAATGTTGGCCCATTATATCCAGTGATTTTAAGAAGTAGGAAAAAGATATTTCATCAATATTTTACTTTTACTCCATTTCAGTCATACAAGCAAAAACTCTAACGTGTTTTTTAAAGATGAATTTATCGTCTCTGTCTCCACACTTCGTTTCCACTAACTTCTATGACCTCTTCATCTTCACTTATTCATTTCAAACGTCTTTGAATTTCCAATCTAATGTAATCCACACTCTCTTGAAAACGTATTTCT
>NW_026433279.1:0-193 GCF_001194135.2 Octopus bimaculoides
ACTATACCTCATAGAATTCTTAATTTGATATATTTATACATAATTTCCTCAGTGCTCCAGAATCCGTCCATACCTTGCCACAATTCAGTGTGTATATATATATATATATATATATTGTGAGAATTTACTAAAAAACAAAAGATGAAGACGGATGTGTAAACAACAAACAGATGTATTAGTTTAATGCTCGGGA
>NW_026433280.1:0-817 GCF_001194135.2 Octopus bimaculoides
ATATATATATATATATATATATATATATATATATATAGTTGAACAGACAGATAGGTATAGGTATATAAGTGGAATGACAGATAGATATATAGATGAACAGACAGACATATATACAGGGATACACAGATGGGCAGAAAAGTAGATCTAGATAGGCACACAAGATAGCGTATGGCCAGCTGGAAAGTTAATACATTCCTTTCACATGATATGCCATCCATCAACTACCTATATGTAGCTGCATCAACAGTAGGAGTAGTAGTAACAGTAGTAGTCGTAGTAGTAATAGTAGTAGTAGTAGTAGTAGAAGTGGTGATGGTTGTTGCAGCAGAGCTGCAGCAGCAATGAGAGGAGCAGCAGCAGAAGCAGCAGTAGAAGCTGCTCCAGTAGTGTAAGTGGTGGGGGGGGGAGACAGCTAACTGTAACATTCTCAGTAATTTGGAATGATTGCAAATGATGATAGCAGTGTTGGCTTGCAAGGATGATAATAAGCAGAGACAGAGAGGAAGAAAGAAAGAAAGAAAGGAAGGAAGAACAACAACAACAACAAAACAAAAACAGGAGGTGGGAGTGAGAGGAGGAGGGTGACCTATTGGCCAATTCCATAAGAAATTGCTCAAAGTATCTTGGAATATTTTCAGATAATGATATACGTATTGGAATAGAATGATTGGGGAGGAGGAGGAGGAGGGGGGTTATTGGTTTTTATTTTGATGTTTTTTATTATTATTATTTCGTTATCTATTTTTGAACTCCACACACACATATATACATACGTGTGTGTGTATGTAAATATATATATATATATATATATATATAT
>NW_026433281.1:0-275 GCF_001194135.2 Octopus bimaculoides
TATGCATATTTTCATAAATACATATAGCTATCTGTCTATAAACATAAACATATATATGTGTGTGTGTGTGTGTATGTGTATACAGTTATATATATGTACATATACAATCTTATATATATCATATACATATATTCATATATACATGAATATACATGTGTGCGTGTGCGTTGTACATGTGTATGCATACGTACACACACACTCGCACATACACATGCATACATAAATACATATATATACATCTATATATATATATCTGTAAATATATATATATACAT
>NW_026433282.1:0-688 GCF_001194135.2 Octopus bimaculoides
AAATATAACAATATCCTAAACGTATTTAGGATACACTATTTATCATAGTTTTCATAGTATTGACAGTTGATAACGTGAATAATGGATTATCTATAAATTTCAGAGCCAGCATTGCAAGTTACGATGCTTCGTATACGAATATGACTTTGAAAACAACGCGATCAAAATAGATACTTAAGTACGTACGTACGTACATACCTACGAACGTACATACCTAAGTACGTACCTACGTACATAATTACGTACATATGTACCTACGTACGCACCTACATACATACGTACTTATGTACGTACCTGCGTCCGTACCTACGTTTGCACCTACGTACGTGCATACCTATTTACTTACGTACGTATATAGCTAGGTACGTAGTAGTACTTATGAACGTACATAGCTACGTACGAACGTATGTATGTACATACATACCTACGTACCTACGTACCTAAATACGTATCTACGTACCTAAGTACATAGTACGTACCTATGTACCTACGTACCTACCTACATACATACGTACATACGTAAGTACCTATGTTTGTACGTACATACGTATCTACGTACGTACGTATGTATATACCTAGGTATGTGCGTAGGTACGTACGTACCTACGTACGTAAGTAGATACCTACGTACAAACCTAGGTACGTACGTACATACATACCTACTTACGTACGTGCATACATACATACA
>NW_026433282.1:698-876 GCF_001194135.2 Octopus bimaculoides
ATACATACATACATACATACATACATACGTACCTACGTACATACATACCTACTTACGTACGTACGTGCGTACGTACATACTTACCTACGTACATACCTACGTACACACCTACGTACGTACATATATACCTACATACGTACGTACGTACCTACGTACGTACCTACGTACGTACCTACGT
>NW_026433282.1:886-1385 GCF_001194135.2 Octopus bimaculoides
ACGTACGTACCTACGTACGTACCTACGTACGTACCTACGTAAGTACCTACGTACGTACGTATATACATATGTACGTACATACATACGTACGTACGTACATACATACCTTCGTATGTACGTACATAATACATACCTACGTACGTACGTTGGTACATACATACCTACGTACACACGTACGTGCATACATACGTACATACATACATACGTACGTACGTACATATATTCCTACATACGTACGTAGCTACATACATGCCTACGTATGAAGGTACCTACGTACTTACGTACGTACTTAAGTACCTACGTACTTACGTTCGTACATTCATACGTACCTACTTACGTCCATACGTCCATAAGTACATACCTACGTAGCTACGTAGGTATCTTCGCACCTACGTACGTACCTACGTACCTAACTATCTACCTACGTAGGAACGTACGTACGTACGTACATACATACCTACGTACGTACCTTCCTACCTACGTACGTACGTTCATATGT
>NW_026433283.1:0-289 GCF_001194135.2 Octopus bimaculoides
AATTTCTATAGACTTATGTGATTGTATGGGTTAGTGTGATAGTTAGGAATCAGAGAGGAGGAAAGTTGGTATAATGACATATGCACACACACACGTGCATATATATGTGTGCATATGCATATATATATACACACATATACATATATATACATATGCATACACATACATATATATACATATATACACATGCATACTCACACGCACACCTAAATATATTCATACATGCATTTCTAAACACACACACACACACACACACGTTACAACCACATAGTCTATATGCAAATTAATA
>NW_026433284.1:0-1150 GCF_001194135.2 Octopus bimaculoides
CCCCCCCCCAATATATATAACACGTTTGTCTATGATACATATATAATACAAAACCACATTAAACTACAAATATAAAACTGAAGAAAACACAAACGTGAGTGAAGAAAGAAAGAAAAAGAGAAAAAACATCAATTCAACACCAAGTGCCTTGAATGGTTGCACACCACAAGGTTTGATGGAACCTACTGAAGCAAACCAACACACTCATAGCAACGGCGAAGCTAAGGCATTGGTATGGCCAAGCACTCTCATAGGCATTACCTGACACCTTAGTGAGGTGAGCCACCAACAATGACCAGGTAGTTTGTATCATAGAACCAGGAGCAGTCTCAGGTGAGTTAGTGTCAAAAAGGATTTTTTTAAAAATCACAAAATAAAATATGAAATAATTCTGGTAATGACAGTATAGTCATTCAATAACTCATCCAGGAAGACCATGGAAGATATGGCTGTGATAAAAAATAGAAAAATAATATGACACAATGGAATGGTTACTGCAAACCCATCAGATTAGAATTAAGAACTGTAAACTAATGATGGAGTCACTAACTAATAGTGTTTTTACTGCTAACAGGAATGACATGAGCTAATGTATAGGTACCAATTTATATTTGGAAGAACCAAGCCAGTGACGACTGTTGATTTTTCATGGACATATGCAGTGCTGGTGATAGAATATGAACCAGCAACCCTTTATCTAACTGATCAATATGATCAATACAACATTAATGAGAGAACCTAGTCATCTGACTAGCTAGAAATAGCAGCCAAATCTCTTTCTCAAATAACATCTTAAAACCAAAACACAAGAAAAGACACAGTGGACAGTGTAGTTTTGGGTACGCAATAAGACTAGATGGTCATGACTTGAATGTCTTAGGTAATGGCTCAGTACAGTCAGGGATGACTCAGGGTTAAATAACAGTAGCAGTAGCAGCACTATTGACTTAACTACTTGAGGCCTTGAAAGTTAACATATAACAAATACACAAATATATACAAATGGGTCATTAAAAATTTAGAGTAGTGGTTTTCAACCATTTTTTGTCTATGGACCCACTTTGATACCTATCTAACTCTAATGGATGCCATAGCCATTTGATGTCATCATCATCATCATCATCATCGTTTAACGTCCACTTTCCATGCT
>NW_026433285.1:0-415 GCF_001194135.2 Octopus bimaculoides
ATATCATATCTCACTAGGTGTTGTATGAATTTTTAGTTTAGGAACTACACCTAAGATGCATAACAAGCAAGGTAGATTAGGAAATGACAAGTCAAAATATGTGACCCATATTTCAAGCAGCTGTCTTAAATTTCGTCTCAATAGTATTTGTCTATGAGGGTTAATGTAGTAGCTATGTCACTACAACGTGTATCCTGTATACATCAAATTGTGGGATATTATGGTGAAGAGGATTGGGGTGTACACAATCATAACATGTTCTGTGAAGGTCTCCATAAAATGTAAACATAACTTACCAAACATAATAATCTGAGTGTGAGAGAAAAAAGTTTGCACAAACCTCGAAATCAATGGCAGTTGAAGCTACAAACATTTATGACGAATATTAATGAGAAATATAACTACACACTCAGAC
>NW_026433286.1:0-268 GCF_001194135.2 Octopus bimaculoides
ATGATAATTGTTAGTTTGTAGCGATGTGCTGCAGGATGCGCAAGATGAACGATTCATGAAGTTTTTAAGAAAATATTTATTTACCGTTACTTTATTAGTTGCCATACCATGACGGGTAGGTTAGTGTAATAGTATAACAGTTTGTACGTAAAGCATACAAGGTTAAGAATTTCGGCCTGTATCTGTATGTACACTTTTTCATAGTAGTATTTATATGGAGAGAGAGATGGTAGTGTTAAAGAGAAAAGGATGCGAGCTCGTAATAGTT
>NW_026433287.1:0-220 GCF_001194135.2 Octopus bimaculoides
ATATAGAGAGAGAGAGAGAGAGAGAGAGAGAGGGAGAGAGAGACATACATGCATACATTCACACATACATACATATATGCATGCATACATACAGATATGAAAACATACATACACACAAACATACAAACATACATACTGACAGATATACATAAACAATGCATAAAGAGATAATACCTACCTACCTACATACATACATACATACATACATACATACATGCAT
>NW_026433288.1:0-370 GCF_001194135.2 Octopus bimaculoides
TACATATACATACATACATACATAGATACATACATACACATACATAGATACATACATACATACATACATACATGAATGCGTATATACATACATAGATTTATTCTGATGCAAATTTATGAGTGCCAAGAAAATATATCTGTCAGCAAGCCATTTTCTCTTAGAGAAGACAGAATGCTGTTGCCCGTAGTGGCACTTGATGACCCTTGGAGGCCCACAGGCATCAACTTGTGTTGTTTGTTATGTGTTAAGTCTTGTACAAGTGTCATGTCATAGAATTGAAAATGTTATATAACGAATATGAATATTTCACTGGAGATTAGCACTGTTGTGTGTGTGTGTGTGTGTGTGTGTGTGTGTGTGTGTGTGTGTG
>NW_026433289.1:0-436 GCF_001194135.2 Octopus bimaculoides
ATATATATTTGTGTACATGAGAATGCACGTATGCATGTTAAAAAGTTTCTATATAAATACATATATAAAAGAATATATGAATAAGTAAATAGATAAATAAATACTTCCTTACATTAAACCTCCATAACACAGAATATTAATATTACATATTGCAAAAATGACTTTATATTTCAAGATGAAATGTAATCATCACAAACCATATATACAGACATATTCATAGGCATACATAATACATACATCTATACACACACACAATCTTACACAAAGCCGCTCATCTTAAATTTCTTGGAAGAAGGCATAATCTGACTTAAACATGTGTTGATAAATATCCATATACTCCCATGCCTACTCATATATGCATAGCTACACATATATATGCAAAGATAAATATATATTATGCATAAATGTGTGCTTGTGTGTATACACATATATTATG
>NW_026433290.1:0-470 GCF_001194135.2 Octopus bimaculoides
GAGAGAGAGCGAGAGAGAGAGAGTGAGACAATCATATAGAAATCAACAAATGATAAAAAAAGCGAAAGAAAATGAAAGAAAAGTTAGAAAAAGAAGAGAAAAAAAAATAAGCTAAGATGGCCGATCATTAGAAATTATATATCGTCTGCTACAGTGGAAAATTATGGAAGGAGCGAATTATGGAAATAAAGATTGCATGAGAGATGGAAATGTAAAAGATTAGATGTATTTGCGAAGCGATTTTAGAATCGATAGCAGTGGTGTGGAGCGAAACCATGGCTCCGATCGATATTCTGTTATAGCATGATGTGATCGAATATAACTTGTGTGTCTATGCATAAGTATGTGATTATATGCATGTATGTGCACACGTATATCCATATATACTTACGAATGTGTGTATGCGTATGTATGTATGTATAGGTGTGTGTATATATGTATGGATATATGTATGTATATATATATATATA
>NW_026433291.1:0-231 GCF_001194135.2 Octopus bimaculoides
TATATATATATATCAGACTTCCAATTTTCCATGCTCACAAGGATCAGACAGATCTAGTCCAGCCAGATGCTCTTCCTGTCACCAACCCTCACCTGTTTCCAAGTAATGATTCACCATGCCTAGACAAGAATACATGGAAGATTAGAACTAAAAGAACGCCTCTTGCATGACAGTGACACTTGCTTACAGCTATTGCCTGATGTCTCCTGAGGTAAAGAGAGACTGAAAGAA
>NW_026433292.1:0-347 GCF_001194135.2 Octopus bimaculoides
TTGATTGTAAGGTCATGCGTTTGATCCCTAACAGTGGATCATGTATTTCAGCAAGACACTTTATTTCAATGTTGCTCCAGTCCACTTACTCAAAAATTAGCTGTACCTGCTATTCAAAGAGTTTGATCCAAGTCTGTGGAGTGCTCAGCCACTTGCACATTAATTTCATGAGCAAGCTGTTTTATTGATCAGCTGTTCCATTCATCGGATTAACTGGAACACTCGTCATCATAAGTAACAGTGTGCTAGTGTGTATGTATGTGAAGGGTGTATATGTGTGTGTCTTTGTGCTTGACAACTGGTATTGGTTTGTTTATGTCCTCATAACTTAGACCATTAGACTAAGT
>NW_026433293.1:0-327 GCF_001194135.2 Octopus bimaculoides
ATATATATATTCATGCATATGTTTTTATACATATGTGTATATATATATATGTATATATATTTGTGTGTGTGTATACGGATAGACACATATACAAAAATGCATACGTACATTCGTATGTTAAACTATAAAGATGAGATGGCTTAAAGCGTTTTGACTCGAAGAAAAATATGTCGTTATACATAAAGCAAAGTAAATATTCATATGCTGTATATTTGAACGCACTCACACACAGATAAAAGTATATATTCACATATACATGTATATGTGTGATTATATATGTATGCATATATATATGCATATATGTATGTATGCACATATATATAAGTA
>NW_026433294.1:0-249 GCF_001194135.2 Octopus bimaculoides
TCGAGCTACGCTCTTCAACAGAAAGAATAAGGAGAAAACAAGGAGAAAAATACATGTATGTATAGGTTATGAGCGAAAGTGGTGTCAATTTGACCCAGAGGTTTCAGGTAATGCTGAGTAAGTGCTCTGGGTAGACCATAGTTAAGCTCCAGGTTCGGTGATTATGCGAATAAGGGGTCCAACGTAGTTCATATATAACATTTATAAATGTTCTATATTATACACAGCCTTGGTTCTTTATCTCATTAC
>NW_026433295.1:0-466 GCF_001194135.2 Octopus bimaculoides
AAAGAATATGCTCAATTCCATAATATACTTACTTACATAGACACATGCAAATAAGTGAACGAAAGCGTAGTTACTCAACGCATTTGACAGGAAATATGTATATTTGATTGAAGTTCACCTGGACAGATGCTCTAAAACAGATTAGAGAGTTTGAAAGAAATTCGAAATTGCTTTTAAATGTATGGATGTCTCGTGGTCAGCTTCGGTCGTATGTTTGTATTACTCTGTAAGTAACGTCTTTTCATCACTTTTTATGTCCACGTGTTCCGGACATGATGTTGGCTGGAAGCTGGTACCACTCTGACGGAAGGTTGCAGTATGGTATATTTAATATCGACGATCCCTTGCATATAGAATTCTAAAGGAGGGCCAGCAGTCATTTTCGTGTTAGTAATCACATAATTGTGTTTCATATGCATAAAAATGTCGTGCAACATAGAATAGAAGTTGTACCAACAAAATGCGA
>NW_026433296.1:0-239 GCF_001194135.2 Octopus bimaculoides
GCCTGAAATATAAAGGGGTCCGCAAGTCAAAAAGTTTGAAAACTCCTGCTATAGTGCAAAATATTACAGTCATGGTTATTTCCACTGCTCTGTGAATTATAATGCATCATACCGGTTTCAAGTGAATAGATCATCATCATCGTCGTTGTTGTTGCCATCATTTAACATCCGTTTTCCCTGCTGGCATGGGTTGGATGGTTTGACAGAAGCTAGTCAGCTGAAGAGCTGCCCAGGCTCCA
>NW_026433297.1:0-511 GCF_001194135.2 Octopus bimaculoides
GAATAAGTCCTGGGGTTGATTTGCTTGACCAAAGGCGGTGCTCCAGCATGGCCACAGTCAAATATGACTGAAACAAGTAAAAGAGTAAAAGAGAAAACAAGCAAATGATGGTGTAGAAGTGCAGGTAATTTCTACTACTTGTTGGATTCTTTCATTTCTTCTACAAATTTGATAGAATCCGGCAAGTAGGAACAAGCTGATGTTGAAATTACCTTTGAAAACAACTAGTTCTAACAGTTGTTTGTCTAGTTGACCAATAATGGGCCCAGAAACAATAAGGCTGTGGGGTAAATAAAATCTGTACTCGTGAAAACCCAGCCTCCTTTCCATCTTTCTTGAAAAACTGGCATGGAATGGAAAATGTCAGCTGTAATGAAAGTTTCAATCTTGAATGAATGAACAAACACACACACAGACTATCTTAATTTTTGTTTACCTCTTTTATTATTTATTAAGATTATCTCTGGTTAAATGATGTTCAAAGCTGATGTCATATGGTAGATTTCTATTT
>NW_026433298.1:0-384 GCF_001194135.2 Octopus bimaculoides
AAAAAAACATATTACAAATGTGGCAACATATTAAAACCAGTGGAGATATGTTGAAAGAGTAGTGTGTTCATTATAAAACAGGATTCAATGCATACGTACGTTTCGAAAAAAAGTAAAAAATTTAGGAAGACTTTTAAATAATAGTGATTGAAATTGTAATTAAAAATAAACAATTGAAAATTTAAAATTAACAATAAAAATAAAGAGGAAAAGAAATGCAAATATAATGAGATTCATTACGAGGACATAGATGGGGCAATAAGGGAAATCTGTTAGGTTACATGTTGTGAATGGGGAAAATAATGTTATCAACAATGCTAAAAGTGAGAGAGACGACAGAAAAAAAATTAGAATATATATCATATTGATATATATATATATATA
>NW_026433299.1:0-336 GCF_001194135.2 Octopus bimaculoides
ACGCTAGGTAGACAAGCCATGAGAGAAGAGACAGAAAAAGGCACGTCTTTTCTTTAGGAAGGAAATGGACAGAAAAAAAGATCCCCTTTCGTCACGTGTCAGCGACGAGAGAGTCAAGGAGGAGGAGTGAGAGAGATAGGGAACGGTGAAAGGGAGAGAAGAATAGGGAAAGGGTGGGAGAGAAGAATAGGGAAAGGGTGGGAGAGAAAAACAGAAAGGATGAAGAACAAGAGAGGAAGAGAGATAGACAGAGATGAGATATTAGAAGAGTGCGCATCGTAATTATTAAGATAAAACTTGGAAAAGGATGCGTGGCGTTCGATCATATAATAATAT
>NW_026433300.1:0-213 GCF_001194135.2 Octopus bimaculoides
ATTTCATTAAGAAATATTCATTTTTCTGAAAGTTATGACCTTCCAAAGTCACGGGGTACAACTCTGGAGTTATACCACATTGACAAACATGAGTTATATTTTAGTGAATGATTGTGTGTACTTGCACATGTATGCGCTTGAGAGAGCGAGAGAGGAAGAGGGAGAAAAAGGAATAGAGAACGCGTGACATATGTGTATAAGAACACCGTTACA
>NW_026433301.1:0-572 GCF_001194135.2 Octopus bimaculoides
ATATATATGTGTGTGTATATATATATATGTGTGTGTGTGTGTGTGTGTGCATATATATACATATAAATATATATGTGTGTGTGTGTGTGTGTGTGTAAATATATACATATATATATACATATATATACACATATATACATATATACATATACATATGTACATATATGCATATACATATGTACATATATATATACACATATATATACACATATCTATATACATATATATATACACACACGCATATATATACACACACACATATATACACATATATATATATACATACATATATGTACACATATATATACATACATATATATATATACATATATGTACACATATATATACATACATATATATATATACATATATGTACACATATATATATACATATATATATATACATATATGTACACATACATACATATATATATATATATATATGTACACATATATATACATATATATATATATACATATATGTACACATATATATACATACATATATATACATATATGTACACATATATATACATACATATATATACATACATATATACATATATATACAT
>NW_026433302.1:0-193 GCF_001194135.2 Octopus bimaculoides
ATTTGGAATTACGAATAAGTAGTTGTGTGTTCGGGTCACACTGGGGACTCAATTGATATTATGGCAGTTCCGTCAGCAATCAAGGAAAAAGTCCAGTGTCAAATGTTAATTATAATATATTTTCCTGGTCAAATAACAATGATCAAAATCAGAACTTAAACCGAAAGCTGAAAAACACAAAACAATTCTTCTA
>NW_026433302.1:1582-1939 GCF_001194135.2 Octopus bimaculoides
AGACAGATTATCAAATAGTTTTCTTACCGAAGCCACTTAAATCTCTTATTGGTTGTTGACATGTGGGGCATGTTTTGCACTTAATTTTCATATAACATTCACGACATAGGACGGTATGTCCGCAGGGTTTGAATTCTGAAGAGGCATACGTAACTTGGCAATATGTACATCTGTGGAACAAAATACAAACATATCCCAACAATGACTTTCATTTATAATAAAGATTACATTGTGTACATGTTTAGAGTAGAGAATATTTTGAGGCATTACAATGATGAGCAAGTGTACATCACAAAGTTTTCTTTTAAAAAATTACATTCAAATAGATTTGTGTGTATATGAACAGTGCACACATAC
>NW_026433303.1:0-200 GCF_001194135.2 Octopus bimaculoides
TGTCAGTGTGCATACACGACAGAGTGTAAGCACCCTGAAAGAAAAGTTGGGCATAAGAAGCATCAAATGTGGTGTACAAGAGAGACAACTGCACTGGTATGGCCATGTGTTAAGTATGAATGAAGACAGCTGTGTGAGGAATTGCCACTGCCTAACTGTAGAAGGAACCTGTAGAAGAGGTAGACCCAGGAAGACATGGG
>NW_026433304.1:0-251 GCF_001194135.2 Octopus bimaculoides
ACCTTTCAAAGAACAAGAAACAAGAAGGTGAGCATTGGAGAGGAAGAGGAGGGTGGACCATGGGAGGGGATGCTTTCATAAGAATGTGAGGAGGGAATAAAGAGGTGGTGTTAGGAGTTAGTGTAGTGAGTGAAGGAGAAGGGTGGGAGGTGCAGATGATGGGAAATACCAGTAAGCTGCAGAGGGTAGAGATATTGATGTAAGCCAAGAAGGTGAATAGAAGAGAATGTAAGATATGGGAGCTGTGGAGA
>NW_026433305.1:0-511 GCF_001194135.2 Octopus bimaculoides
TATAACATTGAAACCATTGTAGGTCTTGCATCAAGCTAATTATATATACACAAAGTTAATAATTACGTAGAATGTCACTAATTATACATATAAAAGTTTACTATATCAATTTGAAAATTAATATAAAACTGTTACTAATTATGAAGTAAAATGTTAGAAACATAAGCCTGATGAAATAGAACACTGACAAGTTGTTTTGGCTGTTTCCTTTATGTGGCTTTAATTATATTAGAAACGCATCTAATTGGAAGAGTGAGAGTAATTATATAAAATTAATTAAAATATTTTTTCTTTGAATTATTCTTACTAATTTTTATTTTAGATGTTTTATTTTTAAATATCTTGCAATTTTTGCGTGATTTTTTTGTTTTTTAGTAAGATCAGCATTTTCCATAAAGCCCTCATAAGAAAGTATTGTTTAATAATTAAAGTGTTTAATAATTGAAGTACAAAAAAGAAAACAAATAAATGCGGACAATAGGTAGAAGACAGAGAGGGCTGGCTACATGGC
>NW_026433306.1:0-354 GCF_001194135.2 Octopus bimaculoides
CTACCTACCTACCTACCTACCTACCTACCAACACACACATACACACAAACACACACACACACATTCTTTTATTCTTTTACTTGTTTCAGTCATTTGACGGCGGCCATACTGGAGCACCGCCTTTAGTCGAACAAATCGATCCAGGGGCTTATTCTATCGATATGTTTGCAGAACCGCTAGGTTACGGGGACATAAACACACCAACATCGGTTATCAAGCGAAAAAAGAGGAACTGACCGCTGGTCACGTGACAGCAGGAAACAGAGGAGAAGACAGCAGCGAGAGGGAGCGATAGAGTAAAAAAGAAAAGGGATGAAGGGGAAGGAGAAAGGCTATGACTAAAAGAGTGAGGGA
>NW_026433307.1:0-275 GCF_001194135.2 Octopus bimaculoides
TATATTCAAATGTAAGAGGAAAGCTACTAAGTGGCTTCCTTACAAGCTGAATGTAGAAGCCAAATTGTTTTACCACGAAAAATGCGTAGATGTACTCGTGTAAGACACTATGAATAGACATATAAGAATCACTCAATTCCATTCTTCGAAGTTTCACCATTAATAATCAAACAATTATCCGTGGATCTACAGCAGAATCCGCTGGGGACATGTAATAACAGAACTCGAATACGTACCATCTCCACGAAAGACACACGTGCGTATGGAGTTCCAGC
>NW_026433308.1:0-237 GCF_001194135.2 Octopus bimaculoides
AATTAAAAGGTGATTACATTGGCGGTGATTACACAGCATGGCCACAACCTCAAGGCTGAAACATATAAAAAAAAAAGAACACACACACACATACACACACACGCACGCACACACACATACTGTATATATATATATCACTTGAATAAAGTTAAAACAGTCGGGTTTTCACGTTTTTTTTAATTATGGCATTTTAACAAAATTAGCGCTTTCATACATAGTGTACTCATCAGATTTCAA
>NW_026433309.1:0-261 GCF_001194135.2 Octopus bimaculoides
AAACATATATATATATACATAAACATATATATATAACATTATATATGTATATATAGTATACATATACATACACACACATATATATTTGTGCATCTATATTCCTATTCATGAATGCATATATTATATATATGCACCTACACATATGTTTACATATGTGTGTGTGTGTATGCATATATACACATATAAAAAATGATACGAATGTGTATATACATAAATATATACAATTATAAAAGTAGATAAACAACACGGCAACTGTATACA
>NW_026433310.1:0-1872 GCF_001194135.2 Octopus bimaculoides
CATGCAGAGTCATATGCCCACACCATTGTCATTGTTTTCCATTGGGACAGCAGGTCAATCTGTAAAAAACCGGCAGTAATTGGGTTTATTTTCCTTACCACTTACCTGCTGACATGTGCTGTTTAGCAAATAGAAAGGTTGAGCCTAATGATTTAGCAAATAGAAAATTTAGCAAATAGAAAGGTTTAGCAAATAGAAAGGTTGGGCCTAAAGGTTGACATAAAAAGAAACAGTATGTTTACCTGCTGTTTCACTTGGTTCTACATACAACAATTTGACATGTGGCCTGTGCAAAAAAGATGGAAAGTGTAGTATCTGTTGCCTACCTTACAATTGGGGGCACTTAACAGAGAGCATACTGTGAAGATTACATTAATGGAATAAATAAGGTGACAAGGGTATGGTTACCTGATGTTTTCCTGTTTGCTGCATAGAGCAACATCCATTGTTGTCTTTCCCTTGTAGTCTCTGTAGCGCGTGCAGCAGCAGTTGTTGCAGCATCTCTTGTAAGTCAATCTGTGCATTGTGCTGCAGTATCTGCAGCTCGTGCAACAGCAGTTGAGGAAGCATATCTTATAAGTCAATCTGCACTTTGTGCTGCTGTCTCTGAAGCTTGTGCAGCAGCAGTACAGGAAGCATTTCTTGTTCAGTGTGCTGAACGTTGCTCGTTGTTCTGGGCGGCTCATTCCACAGCAATACGTGCTAACCGATCACAACACTGCTTTTCACTTTCCCTTCTTCGTGCTGAAGCCATCCTAAGTGCATTGAAAGAGTTCCTCCTGGCAGCATCCTCAGCAGATTCATTTGCACGCACACATTTACTTTTTTTTGCAGCATTTGTTTGCTGACCTATATTGGATCTTTTGAATCAAGGCAAAAAGTCTGAAGGAAAAAGCAGTGAATGTGTAGCACTCAAAAAATAGTAAAATGTAGTTGGCAAAAATGTTTCAAACAGATCGAATTAAGGATTTTTAATTTTGGGTAAGAGTTTTGAAGAGGATAGTTTAAGTTGGAATAATTATGTGAAAAAGAGTGCTCATGTGAAAACAGAGGAAAATCATTACTTGTAAATGAATTCTGCTGGCAGTACTGTGCAAGCAGTCGATAAGAGCTCACCACAGCTGATAAAGTAAAGTATTGATTTTTTCCAGCTGGTTGTGTGTCACATTTTTCACTGGCTCGAGCCAAATCCTAGGCAAATTGAGAGTAGTCTTATTTATGTTGGGGGCATGGAATTTCGAGGAAAAAATTATAAGGAGGTGCCCTAAGTCAAAGAGAGAACACATATCAAATTTGGTGAAATTTGGTTGAAAATTGTAGTAGAAGTGGTTCACACAACACACACACACAGAAGACAATTTGCCTTTTAATATATAAGATAGAATGTGTACCATTGCATGGACGTGGTGGGTTCAAATCCTAGGCGAATTGAGAGTAGTTTATTTATGTTGGGGGCACGGAATTTCGAGGAAAAAATTATAAGAAAAAGCGTCCTAAGTCAAAGAGAGAACACGTCAAATTTAGTGAAATTTGGTTGAAAATTGTAGGAGTAGAAATGGGTCACACAACACACACACAGACAGACAACTTGCCTTTTAATATATAAGATTATTATTATTATTATTATTATTATTATTATTATTATTATTATTATTTCATGTTTGACTTTTGCTTTGCATTTGTACAAGTTGGATCCAAGTTTCACCCAGAGACCTCAAGAGACAACAAGTTAGAAGTTCATGTAGGTGTTATGCCTAGGGTACCATATATTTGGATGTGTACATAGTGTTGTTCTAGAGAATGTTTAAGAAACCATAAGAAAATTATGTGTTTGTTTTAAAATTTGAGATCACATAGACAGTATTTTACGTA
>NW_026433310.1:3604-7952 GCF_001194135.2 Octopus bimaculoides
AAACCCAAGTAATTTGCGCACCTGTGTAATTTACACAGGTGATTTTCAGGATAGAAATTGTTTAAAAAAATGCTTCTACTTGTGTAAAATTCACAACCAAATGTTTTCAGAATTACTGATATGGCCAGGGAGAAAACGTTTTCTATTTAGTTGTATTTAGCATAATTTCACTTACTTATGGTTAGATTTCATTAAATTTTCATTAAATAAAAATAATTTCTGTTTAATAGGTATCACATTGAAAGCTATTAAATTACAAAGTGTTTGTGTTGTTTATAATAGACTTTATTTTACATTTCTTGCACACAAGAAATTATGTCCGAACTTTAGCATACTACTGTCTGTCTTCTCCAATCATGATCACAGGAAAAGTTGAGAATTACCAACAAAAACAAAGTTGATAAATATGCATAGGTGTTGCAAATTAAGTTTAATTACCAATAAACATCAGATGGTTGATACTTTACTGAACCGACAGAGGAAGGTGACTGATGAAACTGATTATGTAAACAGAATTCTGATTGGTCGAAAGTGTCTTCTTGCCTCTGATTTTCCGCCTATTCTTGTTGGAACCTTTGTTATGGAATATTGAAGTTTTAATCCCTTTTGCACTTATAAAATGTCAAGCAAACTTAGAAATTTGTTATTACTGTTTTTGCCAGGAGACCAAACTGATACTTTGGTAACTCACTAAAATAAACATTAAAAATTGAAAGGAGAAAATTAGCAGCTTTGCAAGTTTAACTCAGTGTTTATTGAACAAGAGAGGTGCAAAATTTAAGAAGTGACTTGTTAGAATATACATGTCTGTGAGGAGACATAAAAACAAGAATAGCAAAAATCTACTACACCAAAAGAACTGGTAATACATAAATTACAAGTGTTCTATGAAGAGAACATTAAGATTGCTGCATAATTCAATATGAATGTGAAACAACATTAAACATCATATAGGGTAAATGAAGGTTTCTGTAGGAATGCTAAAAGTCATATTCACTCAGTGAGTTTAGATGTGTAAGGATGAATTATGATGTTGCCGTTGTCGGCGTTAGATGCAGTAAGAGCTGGTAGTGGTGATATTGGCGGTGTCAGCAGTGATGAATTTCATTGTGACATAATGTGGAAAAAGTGAGCAATAGCTTCATGGAAGCAAATGCAAGCTAGACTTCTTAAGCAGAGAAAAACCGATCTAGTTAAGGAAATTGCTGGGCTCCACAGAAATATGAAGGTTTTTCTGCTAAGAGAACACATGATCCATTTGAGCCCATCTGACTGGTTGACTGGGTAGTTTGGCGTAATTGTTTTTGGGGACAAATTGCACCTAAAAACTAACTAATCAAAGCAAATGATTAAAACATGATCTTTATAACTAATTGTTTTCTGCTACATCCAGACAACAGCTATTAATAAAAGGGAGAGAGAATAGTTTGTAATTTATGCTTTTGAGAATCCATTGTGCTACACTGTTATTCTCAGTATGGGCAGAACTTATGAGTTACTTACTGTGAAGGAGAAACTAAATATTATTGAATATGCGTTTGATCATGGCAATAGAGCTGCCGGAAGGTATTTTAATGTTAATGAATCCAATGTTCAAAATTGGCAAACTTAAAACTGTGCCTAGTAATAAACGTGTCAATGGGGGTAAATCTGCAAAATTCCCTGAGTTAGAGACTGAACTTTATCATTGGATATGTGACAAATGTAATGAGGGTTTTAGTGTAAGCACCACTGAGATAAGATTACGTGCTAGTTAGTTATTTAAGACCTGATATAGTGCTAATAGCATGGACTTAAAAGCTTTGTTGAACTGGTGCTATCGTTTTACGAACCGTTATGACTTAAGTGTACGGCGTAGAACAACAATTGTGCAAAGACTTCCTGAAGATTACAAAGAAAAGTTGACAAACTTTCAGAGTTATGTTATCAAAGATAGAAGAAAATATAGTATTGAACCATCATGCATCAGGAATGCAGACCAAACCCCGTTAACATTTGATCTGCTGCATGACACAACAGTGACACATGTTAATGAAAAATCAGTTAAAATAACAACTGGAAATGAAAAGAATAGATTTACTGTGATGCTAGCATGCTTAGGAGACGGAACAAAATTGCCGCCATATATTATCTTCAAAAGAAAGGCATTGCCAAAGTTAAACTTTCCAAAAGGCATAATTGTTAGAGTCCATGAAAAAGGCTGGATGGTTGAATCCAACATGAAAGAATGGCTAAGACTTGTGTGGGGACGATGTCCCAATACCCCTGAATGTAGTTTATTAGTTTAGGATAGTGTTAGATGCCATAAGTCAGACTATGTGAAAGATGTATTAAGAAGTGACAACTGTGAACTTGCTACCATTCCCAGTGGAATGACTTCGATTTTGCAGCTGTTAGATGTTGGGATAAATAAACCCATAAAATTTGCTTTGCGCCAAAGTGAAACAAATAGATTAGTGGCGATAAATATTCTTTTAGTAAAGGTAGCCGTATGAAAAAGGCTGAATTAGACAAGATGTGTCTTGTGGATTCTTGAGGCATGGAATGAACTTGACCCCAAGATCATTGTAAAATCATTTCTTAAGTGCAGCATTTCCAACCATCTTGATGGTAAGCAGGATAATGTTTTGTAGCAGTCCGAACCTGCTACATTTGATGATCATGCTGATGAACAAGATGATTCAATGGATGTATATTATCATGATAAGGACACTAACGACTTTGATGCAGAGGCATTTTTTTATGTTGGATGATGAGGATGAGTTCTTTGGATTTGATAAACAGGACCGACTTAAACAAGTGAACAGTAAATACCAGTGCTCTCAATCACCAATGAGATTGAAATATGAACTGTTTAATAATAATATTATCCATTTCAATATATTTGTTATGCATTGCCTGTACATTTTCATATAGTACATAAAGCAACTTCTGCCACATTCCAGGGAGGAAAACTACAAGTAGTTGACAGCTTCTATTACCTAGGTGACCAAGTCAGTAGCTGGGGTGGATGCTCTGAAAGTGTAGCTGCTAGAATAAGAATAGCCTGGGCAAAGTTCAGAGAGCTCCTACCTCTGCTGGTGACAAAGGGCCTCTTGCTGAGAGTAAAAGGTAGACTGTATGACGCATGTGTATGAACAGCCATGCTACATGGCAGTGAAACATGAGCTGTGGCTGCTGAGGACAGGCGTAAACTTGCAAGGAAGCCAGTATGCTCTGCTGGATGTGTAATGTCAGTGTGCATACACGACAGAGTGTAAGTGCCTTGAGAGAAAAGTTGGACCTAAGAAGCATCAGATGTGGTGTGCAAGAGAGACGACTGTGCTGATATGGTCATGTGGGGAGAATGGATGAGGATAGCTGTGTGAAAAAGTGTCACACCTGTGGAAGAGGTAGACCGAGGAAGTCCTGGGATGAGGTGATGAAGCATGACCTTCAAACATTAGGCCTCACCGAGGCAATGATTAGTGATTGAGACCTTTGGAAATATGGTGTGCTTGAGAAGACTCAGAAGACCCAGCATAAGCCGTGGCCTATGCCAGGGGGTGTAGCCAGCCCACTTATGCGTACCTTTCTTTCATTGGACACTAAACTCTGCTTGCAAAGACCTGTTGAGGCAAGTGAAATCGAAATCAAATTCGCTAACGTGGCTGATGACAGCACGGCCTGACTGATTGTTGCCAGGGCTACTGACTGGCTCCAGTGTCGGTGGCATGTAAAAAGCACCATTCTAGCATGATCAATACCAGCGTTGCCTTACTAGCACTTGTGCCGGTGGCATGTGAAAAACATTTGAGCGAGGTCGTTGCCAGTGCCCCTGGACTGGCTCCTGTGCAGGTGGCACGTAAAAAACACCATTGGAGCGTGGCCACTGCCAGTATCGCCTGGCTGGCCCTCGTGCTGGTAGCACGTAAAAGCACCCACTACACTCTTGGAGTGATTGGCGTTAGGAAGGGTATCCAGCTGTAGAAACTCTGCCAGATCGGATTGGAGCCTTGTGCAGCCATCTGGCTCGCCAGTCCTCAGTCAAACCGTCCAACTCATATAGATATAATAATCGATTCCTCTACTTTTTCTGTCTCCGATGAAGGGATGCATTGGATTTTCCCTGAAACAGCTGTAAGACTCTATCCATAAAATATATTTCTAACTTTGCCATTGTTCTCTTTATCCTTTTCTCTATTTATACATACACACGCTAATACACGACTTATAATCCTATATCCTGTTTATACAACGAATGGGGCATAACTAGCCGGTATACAGCACTTACTCGGTATTACCTGTATCTTTGGGGTTTGATTAAATCCAATACCCTTCTTAACATTATATATATATATATATATAT
>NW_026433310.1:8410-9390 GCF_001194135.2 Octopus bimaculoides
GAAAAAATCATTTCTAATAAACATTTCATTATAGATATAAAAAAATATACCATAAACAAGTATTTAAAAAATGGAGAAAACAAATGTTGAATCCAAAATAGATTTATTACAAAACTGGATTCAATGTATATGTACGTTTCGCAAAACAATGCAAATATGTAAGAAAAAATTTTAATCATAGTAATTTTTTATTAGAATTGAATTTATGCATTGTCATTCTGATCAGTGTGAGGAATCTTTTGAAAACATCAAGAAAGTTTAATAAGATGAGTAGAATAAAATAAAATAAAAATAAAAAATAAGATACAATAAGAGAACACAGATGGGGCAGAAAGGGAAAATCAGATAATTTACAAACCAAGTTGTGAAAGGGAAAAATAATGATAACAACAATAATAATAGTGAGAGAGACAAAAAAGAAAAAGAAAAAAGAAAGACATATCAGTATGTATGCATCTATATATGTGCAGTAAAACTATAACATAAGAATCTAACCGATATCTTTCAAAAAATAGTAACAAGGCCATGTAAACAAGGCCATGTGTGCCTAGTAGAGTACAACGTAACAATTTCACTTGCAGAAAGAAGCCATAGAGAATTATACGTATACATAATAATATTGATAAATCATCATCATCATCATCATCGTTTAACGTCCGCTTTCCATATTAGCATGGGTTGGAAGATTTGACTGAGGACTAGTGAAACCGGATGGCAACACCAGGCTCCAATCTGATTTGGCAGAGTTTCTACAGCTGAATGCCCTTCCTAACGCCAACCACTCAGAGAGTGTAGTGGGTGCTTTTACGTGTCACCCGTACGAAGGCCAGTCAGGCGGTACTGGCAACGGCCACGCTCAAAATGGTGTATTTTATGTGCCACCCGCACAAGAGCCAGTCCAGGGGCACTGGCAACGATCTCGCTCGAAAATCCTACAAAAGCCAGTCATGCGGTACTGACAACGGCCACGCTCAAAATGG
>NW_026433310.1:15947-17183 GCF_001194135.2 Octopus bimaculoides
TATATATATATATATATATATATATATATATATATATGTATATGTATATAATGTATATGTATGTATGTATATATGTATATGTATGTATATATATATATGTATATGTATATATGTATATGTATATATATATATATGCTGGCTTTCGTTGACATGGAGAAAGCCTTTGACAGGGTTCCCTCGATCCCTCATCTGGTGGTCAATGAGGAAACTAGGGATAGAAGAATGGTTAGTGAGAGCTGTGCGAGCCATGTACAGAGAGGCTGTTAGTAAGGTGAGGGTTGGCAATGAGTACAGTAAAGAACTCCGGGTAGAGGTAGGGGTCCACCAAGGTTCTGTCCTCAGCCCCCTTCTTTTTATCATAGTCCTCCAGACTATAACAGAGGAATTCAAGACAGGATGCCCCTGGGAGCTCCTCTATGCTGATGACCTTGCACTAATTGCTGAGTCACTATCAGAACTAGAAGAGAAGTTTCAGGTGTGGAAGCAAGGACAAGAATCGAAGGGCCTTAGAGTCAACCTAGCTAAAACCAAAGTCCTAATAAGTAGGAAGGTAGAAAAATCACAAACACCTTCAGGTAGATGGCCCTGGTCTCTATCTGTAGAAAAGGTGTAGGTAGAAACTCTATAAGATGCACCCAGTGCAAGCTATGGACACATAAGAGGTGCAGCAATTTCAAAGGAAGGTTAACTAGGAAGTTAGTTTTTGTATGTGGCAGATGTACAGGTGCAACGAACACTGTAAATGGTCAGAAAACAACTTCTGTCTCATTCCAGGGAGAAAAACTTGAAGTGGTTGATAGCTTCCGCTATCTCGCTATCTAGGTGACCAAGTTAGTAGTGGGGGAGGGTGCGCTGAAAGTGTAGTTGCTAGAATAAGAATAGCCTGGGCAAAGTTCAGAGAGCTCTTACCTCTGCTGATGACAAAGGGCCTCTCGCTCAGAGTAAAAGGTAGACTGTATGATGCATGTGTACGACCAGCCATGCTTCATGGCAGTGAAATATGGGCTGTGACTGCCGAAGACATGCGTAGGCTCGCAAGAAATGAAGCTAGTATGCTCCGATGGATGTGTAACGTCAGTATGCATACTAGACAGAGTGTAAGTACCTTGAGAGAAAAGTTGAACCTAAGAAGCATCAGTTGCGGTGTGCAAGAGAGACGATTGCGTTGGTATAGTCATGTGGCGAAAATGGACGAGGATAGCTGTGTGAAAAAGTGCCACACCCTAGCAGTGGAGG
>NW_026433311.1:0-216 GCF_001194135.2 Octopus bimaculoides
ACCCCTACCTCTACCTGGAATTCATCACTGTACTCATTTCCAACCCTCACGTTACTGACAGCATCTCTGTACATGGATCGCACAGCTCTCACTAACAATTCTTCTATCCCTAGTTTCCTCATTGACCACCAAATAAGAGATCGGGGGACCCTGTCATAGGCTTTCTCCATGTCAACAAAAGCCAGGTACAAAGGTTTATCCTTGGCTAGGTATTTC
>NW_026433312.1:0-102 GCF_001194135.2 Octopus bimaculoides
TATATATATATATAAATATACATATACATATATACATATACATATATATACGTATACATATATATATACATATAAATATACATATACATATATATATATACA
>NW_026433312.1:112-328 GCF_001194135.2 Octopus bimaculoides
TATATATACATATAAATATACATATACATATATATATATACATATATATACATATTATTAAATACATATATATGTGCATAATATAAATACATATATATACATATAAACATGTACATATATACATATATATATTTATATATACATATATATACATAAATATATATACACAATCATATAGATGTATATAAGTATGTATATATATATATATATATATAT
>NW_026433313.1:0-259 GCF_001194135.2 Octopus bimaculoides
ACACACACACACACACACACACACACACACATATATATATACACATGCACTTACGCATACAAACAAATGCGCTCATATAGACACACACACTGACATATAAACGTAAGTATGATGCATATTATATATACATATATACATACATACACACACACACACACACATACACCACATATATAACCACACATAAACGCACATACACATCGATACAGACATTTACAAATTGACATTTAAGCGCGAAAACACAAAGAACCAACAAACT
>NW_026433314.1:0-212 GCF_001194135.2 Octopus bimaculoides
AAAGAGACTAAAGAAGACAAAATTCTGAGGACAGTTGTGTATCGTACACAAGCTGTCAAAACCTGTAAAATTCAAATGGTGACGGAAGAGGAAATCGAGGAGTGCCTGAGTGAAATTGTGAATGAAGCCACGTACACCAACAAAGGAAGAAAGTTCGGTACAGTAGAGGTGAGGTTCGCCACTATAGAAGAGGCAACCAAGCATGCGACCAA
>NW_026433316.1:0-601 GCF_001194135.2 Octopus bimaculoides
TATATATATGATTATATATATATAGTTACACATGTATTTACTATATTACTATATACGTTGTGTAGTTTCTTGCTTCCAATATTATACACTACTCTGTGTTTATTATATATTTCTGTGCAGGCGGGCGGGTGGGCGTGTACGTGTTTGTGTGATTGTATTGTGTGTGTGTGTGTGTGTGCGCGCGCATACGTGCGTGTCAGCGCGCGCGCGTGTATCAGTGTGTAAGTCATTTATGTTTGCTTATACACGCACGGCTGAAGTCCCGCAGAATGACACGTTTGTAAATAAATATTCCCAAACGTTAAACGTGGGAAGATCATATCTGGGATCAGTTTATACGCAATAACGTCAGCCAAAGCGAATTTACAATTTCCTATCAAGCATTTTATTGTGTTTTCTACTAAACTTTTACGTTATCAGATTTCTGATTAATTATTTAGAGCAATTTTTTAGAAATAAATACGATTATGATCCACCATCAAACATACATAAAATATGAAAAAAAAATCTTGATTCCGAACCTAGGATTGAGTTTATAATGTTTGGCTTTTGTCGTTTTTTGTGTGTTTTTTTTTTCCTATTATAAATCCATTTACATACA
>NW_026433317.1:0-211 GCF_001194135.2 Octopus bimaculoides
GCGCGCACACACACACATACATACACACAATAATATATATACATAATATATATACATACACACACACACACACACATACATACACACATCTATAAACATATATGCGTATAGTTATACTGATGTATATCTGTTTGTGTGTATAATATATTATATTATACACGCAAACAGATATACACATACACATACACGCACACACACCAAGATACGTAAG
>NW_026433318.1:0-339 GCF_001194135.2 Octopus bimaculoides
AGCATGTTATTTATAAAAATCATGTTTGAAATGAAAATGCTATTTGGTAAAGAAAAAATATAAACAAAAAATATATATAGAAAAAAAAATTAATAATTAACTTATGCAATTTGATATCTCATAAAATATCCCACAACTGAAACTAGCAATTATTATTATTATTATTATTATTATTATTATTATTGTTATTGTTGTTGTTATTATTATTATTATTATTATTATTATTATTATTATTATTATTATCATTATCATCATTATTATTATCATCATTATTATTATTATCATTATCACGATGATTATTATTATCATTATTATTATTATTATTATTATTATTATTAT
>NW_026433319.1:0-594 GCF_001194135.2 Octopus bimaculoides
GTGTGCATGTATGTATGTATGTATATATAAGCCTGTGTGTGTGTGTAAATATATATATATGTGTGTATATATATACATATATATGTACGACGAGGTGCTGTAAAGTTCTTGGCTTTAAGGATATCGCGAAAGGCCAGGGTGGAGGCCCAGCTTTCCGCGTTCTTTTTAAAAGGCTCAGAAAAACTGAAAAACCGTTGCAATAACTGTGTGAATCTGAGAGGGGAATATTTTGAATAAAATCATGATTAACTGATTTTCCTCTATTTTCTTTTACCCAAAACCAGGGACTTTTCAACGCCTACCACGATCGTGTGTGTGCGTGTGGGTATATATATATATATATATATATATATAGATGGAAAATTGGGAGAATGGCTCCATGACTTTCTGAAGGATAGAAGTCAGGTGGTAGCAGCCAATGGAGCCACCTCCAATGACACGCAAATAGTGAGCGGTGTTGCGCAAGGCACTGTTTTGGGACCACTACTGTTCATAATGGCCCACTCAGAATGCCCTCAGCCACACAGAGAGCCATGATCACAAGTTATGCAGATGATGCAAAAGTCTCACAGGTAATAGTTGTGATGACTGTGG
>NW_026433320.1:0-264 GCF_001194135.2 Octopus bimaculoides
GGGGTTGTGAATCCAACCCACTAAGGGATAATATCTATCCAATATACTGTTGGAAGAATACCCAATTATTATTACACTAGTGTTTTTTCATTGCATGAGTTTTCATTACCAAGTGCAATAAATGGGTGCGGGTAAAAAGTTATTTTACCATTAATTTATATAGCAATAAGAAAATGGAGGGGATTAATAGGTGAGATTCATCAACTTGTTGCAGACAGCTGTTTCAGTCCAGAGGTGACATGCCTCATTCTATCTTTATCACTC
>NW_026433321.1:0-214 GCF_001194135.2 Octopus bimaculoides
TGCCTTTCATCCTTTCGGAGTCGATAAAATAAGTACCAGTTGAGCAATGGGGTCTATGTGATCGACTTGGACCCCTGAAATGATATTGCTGGTTTTGAGCCAAAATTTGAAATTAGTTTTAACAATAATTAAGGCGCCCTGCTGGAAGACTCGTTACCGCGCTGGGGAAAAATGCTTAGCGGCATTTCGTCCGTCTTTACATTCTGAGTTCAAA
>NW_026433322.1:0-454 GCF_001194135.2 Octopus bimaculoides
GCAATGTATATTGAACAAATATGAAGGAAAAAATGTGCGCTGACAAACGGGGGTGGGGGCTCGGAAAATTCACACGGTCAGCCTTACACAACCCGAGCAGTGAATCTCAACGTCCGGTCACAGGAGTGAAACAAAAATCATGTAATACTTCTAATGCAATGTATATTGAACAAATATGAAGAGTTTTCTTTTATTCTTTTACTTGTTTTAGTCATTTGACTGCGATCATGCTGGAGCACCGCCTTCAGTCGATAAAATCGACCGCAGGACTTATTAAGCCTAGTACTTATTCTATTTGTTTCTTTTTGCCGAATCGCTAAGTTACGGGGGCGTAAACACACCAGCATCGGTTGTCAAGCGATGGTGGGGGAACAAACACACACACACAAATATACGACGGATTCCTTTCAGTTTCCGTCTACGAAATCCACTCACAAGGCTTTGGTCGACCCGA
>NW_026433323.1:0-610 GCF_001194135.2 Octopus bimaculoides
ACATATATATGTATATACATATACATATATATACATATACATATATATATGCATATGTATGTATGTATGGATATATGTACGTATGTGTGCATGCATGTATGTATGTGTTTCTGTATACACACACACACACACGTGTGCACATACATATAGATGTACGTATCTATGTACATATATACATGTGTGTGTGTATAAGTGTAAATAATATGTGTCTATATATGCAAGTGTGTGTATGTATGTATATGTTGGTATAAGCTTCTGGTGATACATATCTGCAACATGTTTCAGTTCTTGACTATGGCTAGTTCACTTCAATTAAATTGTTATTCTACCCAAAGTAGAAATATTTAGCCTCCACTGCCACATAACCCTCATCTCTTTCAGCTGTAAATCTAATAAATCTAAGACATTATTCATAAATGATTAATCAATACATGAATAAAATGCCTTCAAATAAGGAGAAGCATATCATAACATTCTATACATACATATATACATATGCAAATACATACAAATACACAAACATATATATATATATGCACACAAACACACACACACACTTATATATACAATCACTTATTTATATATATTTATATATATATATATATATATA
>NW_026433324.1:0-204 GCF_001194135.2 Octopus bimaculoides
TCTATCTATCTATCTATCTATCTATCTATCTATCTATTTATCTATCTGTCGATTTATCAATCTATCTGTGTGTATACACTCACGTACACATACAAGTGTGCGTAAGTGTATAATATATATACTTAGAGCGGTGTATGTGTGTGTGCGTGTATACATACATACATTCATACATACACTCATATATATATATATATATATATATAT
>NW_026433325.1:0-454 GCF_001194135.2 Octopus bimaculoides
TTTTCACTGTCTTGTCTTGTTTTTACTGTCTTTTACTGTCTTGTTCTCACCGTCTTGTTCTTGTTTACACTTTCACCCTCCGCAAAAAATTCCAAATTCAAAAATGCATGCATACATACATACATTCATATGTACATGCATATATATATGCATACATACATATATGCATAAATACATGCATACATTCATGCATAAATACATGCATACATTCATACATACAGGCATACATGTATGCATATATGCATACATACATATATAAATACATGCATACATATATACATACAAGCATGCATAAATATATGCATACATACATAATTCATGCTTACATGTATGCATATATGCATATGTGTATATGTGCATGCATGCATACATAAATATATATGCAACTATATGCATGAAAATACATTCATAAAACAAAACATACATACATACATGGTGGTTGTCTACTCCTTAA
>NW_026433326.1:0-374 GCF_001194135.2 Octopus bimaculoides
GTTATGGCTTAACAGCCCTTACCGTTTGTTTTTACTGTCCTGTTTTTGTTACCACTTTAACCCTTCGCAAATCCCAAATTTTATGTAACTTGCTTTACGGGAACGACTGTTTTAACGAAGTCGCGTCTTGTTCCAACGTTCGAAACGTGGAGTAGATAAAACAGGGGACAACTGATGAAGGGATTCTTCTTTATGTTACCTGTCCCGTTTCTCTATTTGTTTCTTTCGTTGTTCGAAAAAAATTCGTTTTCCCTTTTGTTCACGTTTTTTGAAATCACGTACCTATATATGCATGTGTATATACATATAGATGTAGGTATGTACATGTATGTATATATGCATATATATATATTATTTATATTATTATATATATA
>NW_026433327.1:0-342 GCF_001194135.2 Octopus bimaculoides
AACACTACTACAGACAGTACATGGATTTACCAAAAAAGGAACATGAAATTTACTTAGAAAAATGAGCCAAAGCAACCTTGAGAAGAGGAATACTAGTTAAGAGTAATAACAGCACACTAGATAAAGCAAATGAAATAAAAGAATTAGACAAAAACCAGACATACAAATACTTAGGAATCAATGCACTAGATATGATACAATACACACAAATGAAAGAGAAGATAACAAAGGAATACTATAGATGAGTTAGGTTAATACTGAAAAAAGTGCTCAATGCGAAAAACAAGGTAACAAAAAAAAAAAAGAATAGGTATCAACACTCTAACCAGTTATAAGTTACAG
>NW_026433328.1:0-405 GCF_001194135.2 Octopus bimaculoides
ACACATTCATACATAATAGACGCACATACAGTCACACAAGCGCATACACATAGACACAGACAAACATGCAGAAACAAGGACACAGAAGTACACACGCAAATACACACACATACGCACACGCATACAGACAGACGAACATGAACACGCAAACATAGGAATGTGCAGAATCTATAGATACAGACGTACACACACGCATAGATATATACGTGGTCTGATCAATAAGTATCCGGACTGTTGTCATACACACCTTCTTTCCAAGCAATGCTGTAAACAGCGAAATGAACTAGAACGTTTAAACTTAGTGCTCATGCACAGCAGAGTTCAAAGTCAATCTTCTCTTAACGTCTTCATTCTACGTACTTTAGTTTCGTTACTATGGCAACAGTCCGGATACTTATTGATCAG
>NW_026433329.1:0-367 GCF_001194135.2 Octopus bimaculoides
ATGTATGTATGTATGTATGTATGTATGTATGTATCTATCTATCTATTCATCTATTCATCCATTCAACCATCCATCCATCCATCCATCCATCCATCCATCCATCCATCTGTCTGTCTGTCAGTTTATCTGTCTTTCTGTCAGTTCATCTGTCTGTCTGTCTGTCTGTCTGTCTGTCTGTCTGTCTGTCTGTCATTAGAAATAGCACGAGACAGGGAGAGAGAGAGAAAAAGAGAGGAGAGTGTGAAAAAAGAAAGAGTGAGAGAAAGAGAGAGGGAGGGAGAGAGAGTAAATGTAAACATTGTAAAGTTGATTACGTCAGAGATGTGTTTGCATATATGTATATATGTTTTGTATATATATATATATA
>NW_026433330.1:0-287 GCF_001194135.2 Octopus bimaculoides
AGAGCCATTATCATCGCCATCATCAGCCTTATTATCATCATTTGCCATCATCATCAACATCATCATGAGCATCATGATCATCATTTGTTATTATGATCATCATCATTGTTATCATCATCACCATCATGTCTCATCACCATCACTATCATCATCATCACCTTCACTATCATCATCATCATCATCCTCATCATCATCATATGATATCATCGTCATCATCATCATCATCATTTGATATCACCATCGTCATCATCATTATCATCATCATCATCATCATCATCATCATCATC
>NW_026433331.1:0-299 GCF_001194135.2 Octopus bimaculoides
TACATACATACACACACTCACATAAACATACATATGAAAATATGGCTATTTATGAAGTTGCTGTCATGACAATGTAGCTATTATATAATAGGCTGCATGTTTCCTGTGAGTGACACAATCAACCCCAAGGAGCATATTTGCCCAATCTTTTATGAGCTTTTAGCTATAACTCCATTTGCATTTCACCAACATCACAAAAGATGTGTCCACAAATTTCTCTCTGCTTCAGAAATGTGACAATGAATCTTTGTGTGAACCCCTGACCTTACCACCTGCTGTCAAACTGCCCAACTCATACC
>NW_026433332.1:0-221 GCF_001194135.2 Octopus bimaculoides
CACATACATAAAAATACACAAACATGGACATGCAAGCACATGAATATGCAAAATACATACATACAGATGCACACACATACATACATAGATATATACATATGCATACATACACATATATGTATACACACACATGTATACATACATACATACATACACGCATGCATGCATAGGCACACACACACACATGCGCACAAAAAAACAAAAGGGAATGCAGTGTTAAT
>NW_026433333.1:0-550 GCF_001194135.2 Octopus bimaculoides
GGTCATTTACTTAGCTGATATAGTTTTTGTAATGAACATTTGTAAAAATGTAAACTTTTCTCAAAGTCAAAGATGCAGTAAATATTACTCATTGTGCTCCACCGACCCTTTACTATTAAAGTGGCAAGCGAGCAAAATGATTAGTGACATTTCTTCTGGCTCTTTCTGTTCTGAGTTCCAATTCTGCCGAAGTTGTCTTCGGGGTTGAGCACTGGGATCAGTGTAATCGACTTACCAAACAAAGAATTTGCTGGCCGTGCAATAAAATTTGAAACTAATATCATAATCGTCGTCGTCATCATCGTTGTTGTCATCGTCATCGTCGACGTCATCATCATATTTCTTCATGCTATTTGGACATGTGTTGAAAGCCACAGAAACTATAACAGAGATCCGAAAAGACCCAAATACTTTATTTTTCCCAACGGGTATAAAAAACAGAGTGTAGTAATATTTCGATGTGTTAATAATATTGTGATTACATATATGTGAATCTGTAGTGTGTGAGTGTGCGTGTGTGTGTGTGTGCGTGTTTGTGTGTGTTTGCGCG
>NW_026433334.1:0-234 GCF_001194135.2 Octopus bimaculoides
ACAAAAAACAAGACAGGAAAACAAACAGAAAAGGCTTTACGGCCAGACGTTGTAGAGGTGATAATGATGGCGGTGGTGGTGGTGGTGGTGATGCTGCTGCTGGTGATGATGATGACATTGGTGACAACGATCATAATGATGATGATGATGATGATGTAATTCTTTTCAGCCATTTGTATTTCATGTTTTATAGTATTTGATGACGATGTCTGAAGATAATGTTTGATGATTCTT
>NW_026433335.1:0-440 GCF_001194135.2 Octopus bimaculoides
CTTGTTTCAGTCATTTGACTGTGGCCATGCTGGGGCACCACCTTGAAGAGCCTTTAGTTGAACAAATCAACCATAGGATTTGTCCTGTATTAAAGCCTGGTAGTTGTTCTATTGGTCTCTTTTGCTGAACCACTAAATTATATATATATGAGAGAGAGAGAAAGAAAGAGAGAGAGAGAGAGAGAAAGAAAGAAAGGCAGATAAATATATGTTGGCTTAAGGTGTGTATTTACATGGAATACAAAATGTAGATTACAGAACAAAGAAAACAAACTCTGCCAGCTAAATTATTACTAACATTCTCCCCGACCATTCCTGCAAAAGTTCGTTTACACATACATATATATATAAATAGCTATATATATATATATATAGGTGAGAATGGTTTGTTATACAGTGCTGTGTTTTACTTTACAATCCTCTAAATAATAATAATGGTA
>NW_026433336.1:0-211 GCF_001194135.2 Octopus bimaculoides
TGCATACCAGCCTCCCCTCTTCATGCCATTGATGTTATCCAAAGGAAAGGTAAATGCTGATACAGCTTGGCACCAGTGACATCGTGACTCATTTCTACAGCTGAGTGAACTGGAGCAATGTGAAATAAAGTGTCTTGCTCAAGAACACAACACAAAGTCCTGTCTGGGAATCGAACTCACTACCTCATGATTGTGAACCCAACACTCTAAC
>NW_026433337.1:0-325 GCF_001194135.2 Octopus bimaculoides
AGCACGTTATAAAAATAAAACTACTGAATAATAATGATAATAATAATAACAGCAACAACAACAACAACAACAACAACATCGAAATTCCCCAAAACACCTGATGAAAGCTGGTGGGTATATCAGCAGAAACGTTGTGTTAACAAACAAGATGAGGACAAATATCCGTCAAATGTAAATAATGTGAATAATGTACATAATTCCTCATCTCTTAAATATAGAACTTTATTAATATCAGGTAGACATCATGGAATAACAATTATAGACAATTTATATATTAAAATTAATAGTAATATATATATATATATAAGTATATATATAATTAATA
>NW_026433338.1:0-305 GCF_001194135.2 Octopus bimaculoides
TATTAATTCTATTATTAATTGACAATTCCCTGCCCTTATTCTTGTATATACATATATATAGATAGATATACATATGTATATCTATATATGTGTGTGTGTGTAGATGTGTATATATATATTTCACTGAATATTCTATGAATGATAAAATTAAAATAAACATAAAAAATCTTAATATGGAATGCACCCTCACAATTTGAAAATGATCTAGCTTCATACATGTGACACATAGTGAATAGTACCCCTATTAAAAAACACATAAAAATTAATTTTAAATATATATATATATATATATATATATATATATA
>NW_026433339.1:0-480 GCF_001194135.2 Octopus bimaculoides
TGTAAGTATATGCATGAGAATATATACATAAAACAAAACATACACATCTGTACATATACCTACATACGAAACTACCCTGTTAATGCTTTTGAAATTCCAATGAAGGAGCCTTGGATCTAAGTTAGAAACCAGCTCCTTTTCTATTGGCAAAAAATTTTGAAATAAAACTAATTATGACATACATACATATATAATCGTAAAAAGGTAAACAATTTTCAGTATACTGAGAAACAAAGAAAAAATGATGATGAGAAACGAACCCCAGATGCTGACTGGTACTGAATGTGTGCATACACATACATGCATGTACTTACACATGCACAAACGTATATACATACACTTAAATACTTACACACAAATACATATACATACACAATAATACATATTGTATATACACACTCATGCAGATCTGCACATACACACGCAGATCTGCATGCATACATACGTACGTACATACATACATACATACATACATACATA
>NW_026433340.1:0-532 GCF_001194135.2 Octopus bimaculoides
GAGAGAGAGAGAGAGAGAGAGAGAGAGAGAGAGAGAGAGAGTCGGAAAGCGAAAGAGAACGGCGAAGAGAGAATAGCTTAAGCAAAAAATATATTCTTGATAACGGAAATAAGAAATAAAGAACATGCAGAAACAAAACAAAACAAAAAAATACGTATAGGAAAAAGAAGCAAAATGAATGCCAGACGGAGTGAAAGAGAATATGGATGAGATAGCGTGTGACTGATCGATTGAAAGAGGAAAACACAACAGTAAGTATGATAAAATCTCACTCATCAATATATTCATAAAGACATTGTCTTTGCCAAAACATCTGCCAACAAAAATTATGGAAGGTGATATTGACATAAATATTTAATGATCTTAAGTTTATTGCATTGATAGCGACCGCCTGTTGCCTTCTCCCTTTTCTTGCAGAGAACAATTTGAAAGGAAAATGAAGTACAACTAAATCCGTTGCAAGCACCTGTTTACTCAAACTACGTATTCAATCCTCAGTGAAAGAAATATACTTTCAAAAAAAAAAAAAAAA
>NW_026433341.1:0-205 GCF_001194135.2 Octopus bimaculoides
TTATTCTCTTTACTTTCAATTTTAGTTGTTTGATTGTTGAGTTTTATTTCTGTTGTGTGAGCTTGTGTTTGAGGTTGTCAGTGTAGTTGAGTACTGTCAAGGTTTAGTTGGGTGCTGTCAAATGTAGCTGAGAACTGTCAAAATGTAACTGACAGCAGTCAAGGTGTAGCTGAGGGCTGTCAAAGTGTAGCTGACAGCAGTCAAG
>NW_026433342.1:0-466 GCF_001194135.2 Octopus bimaculoides
GGTTCTTATTTCTTTGTCCTCGAGGTTATCTTTCCGACGGATTTCATTACTGAGTGTCCCAGCTACAGCATCATGTCTCATCAGTAGATTATACCATGATAACATTTTCGGACAACTGATTATGATGTGAGTGATATCTTCTGTGTTGACTCCACAAAGTCTGCATCAGTTGTCACATTTTATTGTTTTTCCTGCATCTCTGTCCCTTTTGTGCATCAGGTATTCGGTTGATATTTCCTGTTCCTGGATTGCATACCCTTCAAAGTGGAAGGTAGTAACCCGGCTATTGGTCCACCTACGTACGTATTTTATTTATTTATTTATTTATGTATGTGTGTATGTATGCATGTATGTATGTGTGTGTATGTGTATGTATGTAATGTATGTATATATGTATGTATATATATATATATGAGTGTGTATGTATGCATGTATGTGTGCGTATGTATGTAATGTATGGGTGTAT
>NW_026433343.1:0-485 GCF_001194135.2 Octopus bimaculoides
TATACGTATATATACACGCATGTAAACATAATGCATATATATATGAATATATATACATATGCATATGTATATATATACATACATGTATATATATGCATATATATATATATATGATCATGTACACATACATAATACATATGTGTATCTGTGTGTATGCATACACACACACACACACACACACAGGTATATTTATATAAATATGTAGAGATACACAGAAAGAGAGATACTACCTATAGAAATACATATATGTGTGTGCAATAAACATACATATATGTGCAAATATACACGTACACACAAGCATACGACTGTGTCTGTATGTATTTATATGCATATATATATGTATATATCTATATATACACATATATATACATATATATATATATATCGCTTTTCTTAAATAATAATGAAAATATATATCCTCTCATATTTTGAGTTTTATTTTCCTCACTTCAGCACCATATGTGTTCATATATATATATATATAT
>NW_026433344.1:0-451 GCF_001194135.2 Octopus bimaculoides
TATGTACATATCTACATCTATATGTATACATACATGCATATATGGGTACAAGGCATAAAGAAAAGCGTTAAACACAATGAGAAACAAAAGCATAGAAAACGAACTTTTTAGAACAACGAAAAAACAAACAGCGAAACGAGACATGCAACATAAAGAGTATACCCCTTCGTCAGTTGTCCCTGTTTCATCTACTCCGCGTATCGAAGGCAAGGAATAGGGGGAAAGTGTTAACAAGAACAGGGCAGAGAGAACAAGATAGTAAAAACAAACAGTGAAGACCGATAGAAAAAGTACTAGACTTACAAAGAATAAGTCATGGAGTCTATTTCTTCGACTAAAGACAGTGCTCCAGCATGGCCGCAGTCAAATGTCTGGAAGAAATAAAAGAATAAAATATATATATTATATAGATATATGTGTATATATACATTTGTGTGTATATATGTATATA
>NW_026433345.1:0-294 GCF_001194135.2 Octopus bimaculoides
TTACAAACAACCAACAGCAACAACAACACCGATAACAATAGTGGCAACAACAAAAGCAGGCAATAGCGACAACAAGAATAACGACATTAGCAACAACATCGACGATGTTAGCAATCACAAACAACAACAACTACGTGGCTAAACAACAAGAGCAACAACAACATCAATAACAATAGCATAGGCAGGTAACAAGAGCAACAACATTAACATCCATAACAGCAGCAGTGGAGGCATCATCATCATCATCATAACATAACGCCATTAGCAACAAAATTCCAAAGGAAAAGACGTAAC
>NW_026433346.1:0-360 GCF_001194135.2 Octopus bimaculoides
ATACCTAAAGAGAAAGAGAGGAAGACAGACAGACAGTAAGTCTCAGATAGTCCACAACGAAGATTTCACTTCTCTCTCTCTCTCTCTCTCTCTCTCTCTCTCTCTCTCTTTTCCTCCCTGTTACTTTGACACTGACTGGAATTGTTTTAGTTGTCTTAAAAAGTGAAATTGACATCCAATATTTACTGTGTGTAAGTATCTACTAATTTAAGTATCTACTGTCTCTCTCAATCTCTCTTTCTCTCTCACTTCCTCTCTGTTCTCCTCTCTCTCGCATTGCCACCTCTTTGAAGTGTGACACACAATACAGGTACGTACAAAAACAAAATGTTAGCGTATTAATCAATATATATATATATA
>NW_026433347.1:0-207 GCF_001194135.2 Octopus bimaculoides
CGTGCGCACGCACACACACACACACATACACACACGCACACGCACGCATGCACGCACACACACACATGAATCTATGTATATATGTATGTATACATACACATACACACATAAAATTCAGATATTATTACGTCTGATGACACGAAACTTTCCCCGATGAAGGAATAGAATGTAACTAGACTGTATATCTATCTATCTATCTATCTATCT
>NW_026433348.1:0-204 GCF_001194135.2 Octopus bimaculoides
CTAACACACACACACATACACACACATTCACACACACATAGTAACACAAACACATACTTACATATATGACTTATATTCAGGATCTAATAGAATCGAGGTATTTCAATAGCAAGGACAGCAAGGCAGAGTCAAGGACAGCAAGACAAAATCAAGAACAGTATACCCGAGTACCAATCGTGAATAGAGATACTCATATACCTCCTA
>NW_026433351.1:0-632 GCF_001194135.2 Octopus bimaculoides
CTATCTATCTATCTATCTATCTATCTATCTGTCTGTCTGTCTATCTGCTTTATATATTTATAACGCACATATGTGTGTATTTTTTGTGTGTGTGTGTATGTGAGTGTGTATGTGTGTATGTTATATTGTGTATGCGCGCCTGTGCGCAAACCTTATGAGCGCATGTAAGCGCATGTAAGCATACAATTTAGCCTCGGCGTCAAAAGTTAATGCTGTTAAACCCCAGTTCGTCTCTCAAGGAATAATTTTAAAGTTTTTTAACGTTTCGTCGGTGATTTACCAATTCCGGTGCACGGAAAAAATATTAGTTTATTGCCAGTTATAACATGCGCATTGAACTGCTTCATCTATCAGTGCAAGTGTTATCAGCGTGTATTTGTTAATCAATTCGTTAATAAACATTGAAATTAGACAGATACACTTCTTTTACAGACCGCTGAGAGGTAAAATACAAAGTGTACAAAATCTATATATTTGTCAAAGACAGAATAAATCTTACCTACACGACATCTATATATTTATAATATTTATTTTACATTGTTACTTATGCTAAGTCGCTTTCTGGTCTTCAACGTTTGCATCGCCAGGTAGCTCACTTTTCTTATTCTTCACTTTGATATACTATCGATATT
>NW_026433352.1:0-908 GCF_001194135.2 Octopus bimaculoides
GCATAGGATTGATGTATTTCAGTACTGATTTAATCATCTTTCTACCTTGCTCCAGTAGTATACTTCAGTTACAAAGTTTGTGTTAAGAAAAAACATCTGGCTTATGTAAAGACAGTTTTCTAACTATCTTAAAGATAGAGCTGACAGTATTACAAAACTGCTCTATTGAATGAGTGGTTCTAGCCATATAGATATTCACAACAATGTTTCCTAGGAAACTCAACTTTTTTTTACCAAATTCCTTTGCTATATTCATAACTATGAGACTGTTGTAATCACACTTGCTGTTCAACGGAACAGCTCCATGATCAAAGTTGTTCCAACTGACATTCCTGCAGGTTTTCAGGCATAATGTATCTAAAACTATATTGTCCAAAGTGTTCTTTCCTTTTTTTTTTTTAAGACAGTAGGGAAATTAGTCAATTTCCAGCAGCTTGAGGAACAACAATAAGGTTCACTCATTACAAGTTTTCTATTCTGGAGGAATTTAAAAATAAGCTGGAGTGCACTTCATGGAAGGTCAATTGTGTGTGTGTGTGTGCGTGTGCATACACTATATCTTCACATAAAAGTGTCTGAACAAAAATCAGTAATATGTTGACATTCCTTGTCAACAAATCCTCTCTAGCTCTGTGCTTTCAAAAACAAATTTAATAAAAATCCTTTACACAAAAAAAGTAATGGTCAGCAACAGGAAAGGCATCTGGCAGTAAAATGAATACATATATCTATCAACAAAATATGAAAATATTCTAACAAAAGGCCTTATGTACAGACCTTTACGTACTGTTTGATAACTGGAATCAATATATAAAGTTGAACAACAGTTGTCAATTTCCCAACACATTTCATGACAGAAGAAAAAAAAAAAAATTTATGCACTTGAGGGTCAAATATGAACAACAGTG
>NW_026433353.1:0-343 GCF_001194135.2 Octopus bimaculoides
TGACACGTCAGAAATGATGCATTCAAACTGCAACATTGATTTCGTATATCTTTGTTACTTATAACCACACTAATCCCCCATGATATTAGCAATATGTGTGGGGGTGGGTTGTCTAGTAACGGGTTCATATAAGCCACATAATAGCTTCACACTCCCTAATAGCATCAAAAGTATGGTGTGGATGTGTGGTTAAGAAGCTTCATTATTTGCCATGTGGTTTTGGATTCAATCCCACAGTTTGACACCTTGGGTAAATGTCTTCTGCATTAGTCATGAGCCGATCAAATCTCTGTGAGCGCATTTAGTAGACGGAAACTGAAAGAAACCCATTGTATATATATAT
>NW_026433354.1:0-203 GCF_001194135.2 Octopus bimaculoides
GATATGCTAGGACCGATCTCCCCTTCCCCTCTCTCAGTGACTAGTAAAAGGTTTGAGAAGGGTATGCAATGAGAATTTAGCATATAGACACTCTAACTCCCTATCTATGTTAGTTTGTCCTTCCTTCCTTCCCCTCTCTCTTTCTCTCTTTCTCTCTCTCTCTCTCTCTCTCTCTCTTAGTGACCTGTCAAAAGACGCTAAGT
>NW_026433355.1:0-225 GCF_001194135.2 Octopus bimaculoides
GAGACAAGCTCAACTGGTTAATTTCAATCAACTAACAAGCAAATCTGTGGAATTGGCCAGAATAATTGCTGTGGTTCATTTTATATACCAACACAAAACAATGTGCATGATAACACTTCAATCAGTTAAGCTCAGAAGTCATATGAGCCACTGCCTGGTACTGCATCAGATCTTCTATTATTATTATTGTTATTACTATCATTATTATTATTATTATTATTATTA
>NW_026433356.1:0-410 GCF_001194135.2 Octopus bimaculoides
ATATACTTACATCTACATGTGTATATATATGCATATCAGGGTGAGGGCAGAAAAAAAATTCTAGTCTATATGCTGAAAATAGACGCTGAATCGTCTCACCCCTTTAATAACCACATAGCTACACACGTGTTGAAATCGAGGGGACAAGCTAACGGCAATTATAACCGAATAGATTGTATATGTGCTACTGTAGCCGAATGTATATATTAAATGTATGTAAAAATATCTTTGTGTGTGTGTGTGTGTGTGTGTGTATTTGTATATATGTATAATGTAGACAACACATGTAGTCAAATATATGCCCATGTGGTGTATATTTAAACGATATATCAGGAAAATAGCTCCCGCTGGACTATATTAGTGCGTTTATAATATGATATAATGTGATATACACGTACACACATTGGCAC
>NW_026433356.1:1079-2201 GCF_001194135.2 Octopus bimaculoides
TCTCTCTCTCTCTCTCTCTCTCTCTCTCTCTCTCTCTCTCTCTCTCTCTCTCTCTCTCTTTCTCTCACACACACGCGCGCACAAAAACGTGCATGTCTGACCCCTTAAATATCCGCAGCTGATGAAACCCCTTTCGGCCATATTTATCTAGGGGTCTGTTCTGAATCATTACACGACGCGCTGGGCACCGTATTAGTGGTGAAGTCTAACCACAAACAGAGATCCCATGCTTACCATTCCATCCTTTGACATCCTGCCCCTCATGCTGGTTCTGCCCCGCGGGGGAGACCAATTTGGCTCCCGTTGAATATAGGACATATTATGATAATGACGTTCATCATCATAATAATAATAATAAAAACAGGTAATGACAATTATTATAGTAATAATAATAGTAATAATTTCTCATAATCATCGTAATAATAATAATAATACTACTAATAATAATAATAATAATAATAATAATAATAATATGATGGTGATGATGATGACAAGGAATTTTCATTTCTTTGGAAGATGTCAGTGAAAAAAATTGAAGAAGACTTAGCTGCTATTTCTAGCAGGCCTGGAGGTTGATCCTTACAGTAATGTTTTGCGCGCATGTATATAGGTTTGGCTGAGTCGTAGGAAGTTTGCTTCTCAATCACATGGTCTCATTGCGTGACAAACTGGGCAAGTGCCTTCTATTGTGTATGTATGCGCCAGCGAGGGAGACATCTAGATAACAAATAAAAGTGCTGAAAATAGCAACCAAATCTCCATCAGATCACATCGTACTGTCTTATGTATGTATGTCGTAGTTCAGTTTTAATTTCAAGATTTCTTGCCGTTGGAGAAAGAGCCGGTTTCCAACCTAGATCCAAGGATCCTTATTTAGAATTTCAACAACATCAACAGGGTATTTTTGTATGTATGTGTGGAGGCGCAATGGTCCAGTGGTTAGGGCAGCGGATTCGCGGTTTCGATTCCCAGACCGATCATTGTGAGTGCTTATTGAGCGAAAACACCTAAAAGCTCCACAAGCCTCCGGCAGGGGATGGTGTCGATCCCTGCTGTACTCTTTCATTTCACCACAACTTTCTCTCCCTCTTACTTCCTGTTTCTGTTGTGCCTGTAATTCAA
>NW_026433356.1:6732-7410 GCF_001194135.2 Octopus bimaculoides
TATATATATATATATATATATATATATATATATATATATATATATATATTGATATATATACATAAGTATATATACACATATATATATGTGTGTGTGTGTGAGTGTGTATAAACTCATTCAACACATATACCAAACGTAGTCTACGTTTAAGGAACCACACGCATGCACATATATACACTCATATACAACGCACACACATTTACACACGTGCATCAATACATGTATTTTATATATACAGACACATATGTATATATATATATATATCTGTATATATATATATATATATATATATATATATATATATATATATATATATATATATATATATATATATATATATATATATACTTATGTGTATATATGAATATATGCTTGTGTGTATATATATATACACGCGCACGCCCATTCATCGCATATATTACAAGCATAGTCCACGTACATCTGAAGCATCATACACACATAGACGCACGCACACACACCTATACAGACATGTATACACTCGCTCCAACCCTGCCGGCCTCTTCTGACCACTCCCTGACCGACATCCTGAGGCAGTGGACATCATCTGAGCCTTTTGTTGATTAAACTGTTGTTTGTGTCTGTCTCTGTCTGTTTGTCCGGTTGTCTCTCTCTAACTACCTTTCTTTCATTCGCTCTCTCTCTCTCTCTCTCTCTCTC
>NW_026433356.1:9487-10674 GCF_001194135.2 Octopus bimaculoides
ATATATATATATATATATATATATATATATATATATATATATATATACGTATGTAGTATAGATACATATATACACCCATACACGCACAGATGTTCATATATGTGAACATACATGCATCTATATATGCATACAAACATGCATATATATATATATATCTATCTATATATATATATTTACACGCACATTAGTCTTTGCATACTTCTATCACCTTTCGTTTTAATCACAAGCCTGTGAACATACACACACACACACACACACACTCACGCATACAAACACACACGCACTCTATATAGGGATCGAGAAACTTCCCGCCTTGCACCGCAGCCCCTGTTCTTCCCCCACCCTCTACCGTCACCCATCCAAATTCCGGAAGCCAGCTAATCAGGACGATATTTAAAGCTCTCGATCGACCCCTACCAATTAAAGGATATCCATTGTTGAGGTGTTTGTGTGATGGTCGCGGTGGTGGTAGCGATGCAGTGGTGGCGATGGTTGTAGTAGTGGCTGTAGTTGTATTGGTGGTGATGGTCTTTGTGGTTTTGGTAATGGTGGTGGCATTGGTGGTGATGGTTGTCGTAGTGGTAGTAGCGATGTAGTAGTGGCGATGGTTGTAGTGGTGGTTGTAGTTGTATTGGTGAGGATGGTGGTTATGGTGTTGGTAATGGTGGTGGTGATGGTTATCGTAGTGGTGGCGATGGTGGAGTATAACAGACATCAGGCAGACGACGCTACGAGCGGTCACAGGCACTAAGCAGATGACACTGCGAGCTGTATACACACCATTTGTCAACCAGCGAGATATATTCTCCGTGATAAATCGCAGTGAGTCGCTTGTTCTCCAGTTCAAGCTTGCATCAAGCATATTCGGATTGACAATAACATTACAATTTTACTTATTACTGCTTAGAGCTCCTCCGTCACTGAAATTTGTGTATACATTTGATCTTTTAAGCATGTTTTCCTGACTTTCTGCTTGCATTTTCGATCTCTTCTAAACGCTTTATTTTTCATAAAATTTACCATTGAAAAATAAGGTTTTTGTTGAAACCGGTTTGGTATTGTAATAAATCTGCTACAAAATTAAAAACTGCCACATATTGTAAGAGTCAGGTGCATTTTCAACCCTCCAAAGAAATTCTCTTATATTCTCAGCTGCGTGAGAATGAGAATACACTTCTTTTCTCCAC
>NW_026433356.1:11043-12820 GCF_001194135.2 Octopus bimaculoides
GCTGTGCCTGTATTTCGAAGGGACCAGCGTTGTCACACTCTGTGTCACGCTGAATGCCCCTGAGAACTATGTTAAGGGTACACGTGTCTGTGGAGTGTTCAGCCACTTGCATGTGAATTTCACGAGCAGGCTGTTCCGTTGATCGGAACAACTGGAACCCTCGACGTCGTAACCGACTGAGTGCTACGATATAATATATATATATATATATATATATATATACAGGCATCTTTCAGTTTCCGGATTTATACTAGAAGACAGTTGCTTTAGGTGCTACACAGTGAGACTGAACCCGGGACCATGTGGTTGGGAAGCAAGCTTCTTATCACACAGCCTCCTCTATATATATGTACATATATACATACATTGCACACGTACACACATACTTATGCTCGGACATACTCATACACACGCACATAGATACAAATGTACAATAAGGAAAGTGGCTTAATTGTCATGGTTACACACACACACACACACAAGTACACACACAGAAACACTCGTTCACGTACGCACGCACTACTGCAACGAAAAGCGCTGCCGTGCTACAAGCACCACAGACATCAAAGACCCAATCACGCACGTTTGCACACGGAAGGCCGATTGCTCGAAACGGCGACGCTCGATACCGCTAGTTCGAAATTAGCCTCATTGTCGATGTAGCACGTGACTCGACTTCCTCCCCCCCTCTCCTTCACTTTTTTCCCCCTTTCGTCATCTTCTCATTCTCCATTGTTTATTTTCTGCCTGTTTTGTTCTTTTGGTATATCTTTTGATGCATCCACTTCGTGTATCTATTTATCTATTCATCAACAATTACAAAAAGAATAATGAGAAAACTAGGCTAGAGGTTCTCAACCGGGGGTCCGTATGACACTTTAAGGGTTCAGATGACTCCTGGGGGGTCAATATACGATTGGTTATATTTCTACATTACACAAAATTTTAACTTTTTCATATAGGCGCAGGCGTGGCTGTATGACCAAGATGCTAGGCAGCGGGTTTGAAACCGGAACGATGTGGTTGGCAAATCAAGCTTCTTACCACACAGTCACTCCTGTACCTGTGTGTGTGTGTGTGTGTGTGTGTGTGTGTGTGTGTGTGATTATTCAGATTTATTTCAAGATACCTTGTCCCCCAAAAAGAGCCGGTTTCTAACCTTGATTCAATGTTCTTTCATTGGAACTTCAATAACATCAGCATGTTATTGTATGTATGTATGTATGTATGAATGTATGTATGTATTCGCCAGGATAGATCGCTAGCCACTACACATATTATTTTCTCTCCTCGTTTCTATCTATCTATCTATCTATCTATCTATCTATCTATCTATCTATCTATCTGTCTGTCTGTCTGTCTGTCTGTCTGTCTATCTATCTGTTTGTCTTCTGTCTGTCTATCTATCTGTTTGTCTTCTGTCTGTCTGTCTGTCTGTCTGTCTGTCTGTCTGTCCGTCCGTCTATCTATATCTATCTATCTATCTATCTATCTATCTATTTATCTGTCTGTCTATCTATCTATTTATCTGTCTGTCTATCTATCTATTTATCTGTCTGTCTATCTATCTATCTATCTATCTATCTATCTATCTATCTATCTGAGTGTCTGTCTGTCTATCCCTGCCCCTCTGTCTCTCTACCTACATATTCATCTACCTACCTACCTACCTACCTACCTACCTACCTACCTGCCTACCTACCTATCTATCACGACCTTTCTACATTTTTTAAAAGTTTAAAACATCTTTGAAACTCGTATATGTGTGATTGCCCAC
>NW_026433356.1:16496-17655 GCF_001194135.2 Octopus bimaculoides
ATATATATATAAATAATAATAAAGGAGTTACGACGCAAAAACGTATAAATTCAAAAGAACATATTTATCTTCTTCAATATATATTTCAGTATAAAGAATTCATTAAGATGCTTAAATTAAAATTTCTTTACACATCATTCAGGAACAGATATAACATCAGAAAAAATACACTCCGTTTAAAAACACAAACCGTTCATGGCGAAAAAATTTCACAATATATATAGCCAACATAGTGGCTAGACCTAGTTAGAAATAGCTGCCAAATCTTTCTTAAGTCACACCTTACTGTCTCATATATATATATATATATGTATGTATAGTAAATCCAAAAACGAAGAAGAAACACAAAATACACAGCAACGCGTGGACGCTCAGAGAAAGAAAGAAAATGGTTTAATGTTTCGAGCTGACGCTCTTCTTCGGAAACAGAGGAAAGTTCAATAGAAAGGGAGACGGAGGAAGAAAATCGTCCTCACCATCATCATTGTTATCAGCACCATCGTTATTATTACCATCACTATCATGACGACCACCGAAAACATAATCATCATCATCATCATCATCATCATCATCACTACCATTATTTGCAACATCACCCCGAACCACATAGCCACCACGACCTCCAGCACCGTCATTATCATCCTCATAACCATCATTATCATCGTCGTCATTACCATCAGCTTCATCATTACCTCGAACGACATAGCCACCATCACCATCACCAGCATCATCGTCGTTGTCACCACCACCATCACAAAAATCATCGTCATCACCAACATCATTATCATCATCATCATCACCACCATTATGAACACCCGCGCCACCATCACCAGCTTCATCATCATCATCACCACCACCACCACCACCACCACGATCATCAGCATCATCATCATCATCGTCACCACCATCATCACCAAGATCACCACTATCATCATCATCATCATCATCGTCACCACCGCCACCACCACCACCATCTCCATCACAATCACCAACATCACCATCATCATCATCATCATCATCATCATCATCATCATCGTCGAGGTCATCTTCGTGTAAGCTATGTGGAAATTTTCTCCTTATTTCCGGTTTGGTAAAAACCTTCACTATCTTTTATTTATGGCCATATTAACACACACACACACACACACATACACACACA
>NW_026433357.1:0-305 GCF_001194135.2 Octopus bimaculoides
TATATATGCAGCATGCGCGCGCGCGTATTCTTTTAATAAACACACGATGTCAATGCGAACTAGTATAGGTTTCCTGCGTCTAATAATCTCATGGTCGGACGAACTGGTATTGTGTGCCGTGTATTATCGGACAATCGCTGAAGCTCAAAAAATGAGGTTTATCTCTCCCTGGTTGAAGTTTAATTTTGCTGATTTTACCCACAACAAAACAGTAGCGTGTGTGTATGTGTGTGTGGGGGTGGGGTGTATCTATGTATGTGTGTGTACTTATATTGATAGATAGATAGATAGATAGATAGATAGAT
>NW_026433358.1:0-506 GCF_001194135.2 Octopus bimaculoides
TATTTTTTCTATAAGCGTATAACAATGACTTATTCCATACTTCTCCACTTGGCTTTTATCTTCACTTTTCTTGAATTGGATACGTCTGCTATTAAGTTGCAGAACTTTGGCAGTACAGTTACAAATTATTTCTGCTTTACTTCTTACATACAATTTCCCCGTAAATTCTTACAGCTTCATTTTTGGTGATGATTGGAATGTCAAACATTTTCTAACTGTTAAAGCAATTCTTAACGTCAACTTCTTAATGCCTCTTCTGTTTTTCCTAGCCCCATACTTATTGAGAAAATCGATTAAAACTTTTTCTAATGCAAATCCAATCTTTGTTCCGCCATTAAAACAACCAGTTGCTCACACAGCAACAAAGGAACTACAGGATGACAGTCAGCCAAAACTTTCGCTATGCTGTCTCGCTCCTTTCACCTCTTTGTGGGGTTAATTATTTTGATCTTTAACTACAGTTTCTCATTCAAACTACATAATACGCAGAATTGTCGCATTAATAC
>NW_026433359.1:0-115 GCF_001194135.2 Octopus bimaculoides
TACATTCGTACGATCTAACGAACAAACGAACGAAAGAAATAACGACAAAACGATAGAAAGTATGTAAGTACGAATGAACGAACAATCGTACGTTCGTACGTACGTACGTACGAAC
>NW_026433359.1:213-322 GCF_001194135.2 Octopus bimaculoides
ACGAACGTGCGTAAGTACGTACGAAAGAACGATCGTACGTACGTAAGAACAAACGATCTAACGATCGAACGAACGATCGAACGAAAGAAAGAACGTACGTACGTAATAA
>NW_026433360.1:0-510 GCF_001194135.2 Octopus bimaculoides
AGTAGTGGTAGTAGTAGTAGTAGTAGTAGTAGTAGTAGTGGTGGTAGTAGCTGCGGTTTTAGCTGGCTGGCTCCTGCAGAACTTGAATAATTGCAATAGTTATTAGTTATCAACTCAACCACGACCACCACCACTGCTACCGCGGCCGCTGCAGTAGCTGCTGCTGCTACCACTACTGGCACTGAAAACTACCTCTACTACTACCACTACCGCCACCACCACCACCAACAACAACATCACCGCTACCACTGATACTGCAACCATCACCATCACTACTACTACTACTACTACTACTACTACTACCGGCACTACTACAACTACTACTACCACTACTACTGCTGCTGCTGCTGCTGCTGTCGTGGCCACTATCACCACCAGTACTACCGTCACAACAGTCAGTACTATGACCTGAACCATTACTACTAACACTACTGCTATCACCACCACCACCACCACCACCACTACTACCACTACTACCACTACTACTACCACCACTACTACTACTACTAC
>NW_026433361.1:0-391 GCF_001194135.2 Octopus bimaculoides
ATAGATTTCTACATTGTTTCGTTTGTAATAACAATTGCTTTTATATATAACCAGAATTACCTGTCTTGGTGCTCCTCTTTGCAAATAGGCCTCACCTACCTTCTAAATTTTGGACCATTCTGTCTTTATGTGTAGTGGTCCAGTTTAACACCGTATATGGTAGATAAAAACGCGAATTTCTTCTTTCATTGCTGTCACTAAAGAATAAGAATCGGAACTTTGAATGTTTAGAATTAGACTGTATAAAATATTGTCGGTATTTTGGTTGTCGGCATTTTCAGTATTGGCCTCTCGACTTGCAGCATTTTCTAGACAGTCGGTGGAAAGATACGATAGTGTACAATCTATGGAGTTAGTGCCAGTTTACACATCAGTCGAGTGTGTATTCATC
>NW_026433362.1:0-276 GCF_001194135.2 Octopus bimaculoides
TGGTATTCATGACCTCACATTGGTCTCTGAAGTGGCAAATGAAGACATAGCTGCAGGTCGCCAATGTAGTTTATGAATTAATCTGAGGTTAACATCTCAAGTGATACAATACTGACTGAATTGATTGATTGATTGGAAAGAATGAGCAGAAAAATTTAGATCCCCAAGCAATTTATAAATTCATTGGTTGAACACATGTCAGATTATCAAAATAAAATAGCTGTAGTAACAAATATTAAAAAACTTGTCAAACATCAGTGAAGCACGCTAGAATCA
>NW_026433363.1:0-251 GCF_001194135.2 Octopus bimaculoides
CATACATAACTACATACATACATACATACCTTTACTGCATACATACATGCATACAGTCATACATACACACATACATACATATACCGCATACATACATATATGCATACATACATACATACCTACATGCATACATACATGTATACATGTATAAATATTGCATACGTATATACAAGCATATATGCGTATATATATGCACGTACATATATATACATCAATATGTATGTAATATATAAATAATATATATACTGTAC
>NW_026433363.1:261-483 GCF_001194135.2 Octopus bimaculoides
GTGCAAATATACAGACACATACACATAAATACATACACACGTGCATGTAGAAAATTTTATACGCACATCAATACACACACACACACACACACACACACACACACATATTATAGATATTTCGTCATCACAAGCTTTAATTCAAAATATATTTGATACATTATATATGTACAAAATACAAAAAATTATGCGTCATCTTTGTATGTGTACATAGCTATGTATGTA
>NW_026433364.1:0-358 GCF_001194135.2 Octopus bimaculoides
GTGTGTGTGTGTGTGTGTGTGTGTGTGTGTACATTGTCAATTGAATGAAAAGAATAATTCATAAAAGATGAAAAACGGAAAGAAAAACGGAAATAGAGAAAAAAATTAACGTAAGGACGTACACAAGAATTATATCAGCTCGGAGAAAGGAGAGAGTTTCTAAGGTTTCGAGCATGGCTCTTCGTCAGAAAGGAGAACGGTAAAAGTACATACATACATACATACATATATATATATATACATATAGATAGATAGATAAGCGCAGGAGTGGCTGTGTGGTAAAAAGCTTGCTTCTCAACCAGATGATTGCGGCTTCAGTCCCACTGCGTGGCACCTTGGGCAAGTGTCTTCTACTATA
>NW_026433366.1:0-220 GCF_001194135.2 Octopus bimaculoides
GTGATACATATGGAAAATAACAGTTACGTAAAGAAGCACCAGGCAATCCAAGTGCAAAGAATCTGGATGAGAGACAGTAGTGAGATCTGATATCAATGAGAAATGACAAAGAACTATAATACATTCTGAGATGCTGTATTGGAGAAGACCCATTCAGTCCATGGAAAAATGGGATGTAAGCTGATGATGAAAAGTGATAGATCATCATCATCATCATCAT
>NW_026433367.1:0-191 GCF_001194135.2 Octopus bimaculoides
ATATATATATATATATATATATATAAATGTATATATATAACATATATATAGATAAACATATACATATATATATAAACATATATATATATGTAAATATATATGTAAACATATATATATATATATATATATGCATATATATATAAACAACATATATATATATATATATATATATAAACATGTATATATATGTA
>NW_026433367.1:201-1015 GCF_001194135.2 Octopus bimaculoides
TATATATATATATATATATATATATATATATATAAGTGAGAGTGCATGTATGTATATCATGGATAGGCTCGAAAATGGTGCATCCTTGACAGAAACACATTTGATTTTTGAAATCTGCATTCCAAGAAGATTTATGCTTATTATTGATCAAAATATATAATTTGCTATGAGAAATAACTCAACTTTTAGATCACCAAATCTACCATTCTCAGTCTACCTACCTGGCTTTCTCTATCTTTTATACCTTCCCCTTCTCTATATATTTGCCATACTCTTTATCACTCTTTCTCTCTCTCTATCTGAAGACGCATGTACAACTTACCTTATATATGCATAGACATTTCCCTGTACATGTATGGAACATTTATATAAAAAATTCTTACTAAGGCATCATCCATCAAGTGGACGCAGAGTTCACTTGCTTGATTGGTTGGATTAGTGTTGTTGTTTACTGTCATTCTAAGATGTGTGTAGTAATCTTTATTATTAGATCTTGGATTAATACTATTATTTAGATTGTTAATTACATATTACATGATAGACTGTTTATTTTTGTATAGTTGAATCTTACTATGTACTGGACAATATTTGTTGTTGAGCATGCTAGCTTCACAGAGTGTCTGTTAAACCTCTTCCAGTACAGGCTAACACAAGTCATATGTACATACACATTCACATACAGGCAAAGTGAGAATTATATAGTGAATGTATAGTAACCCTAACCCTAAGTGAATAAGGTTACATTGATTATCATTTAATTTATACAAAACTAGCAGAAATACCCGGCGTTGCCCGGGTTAAAGAGAATAATGAA
>NW_026433368.1:0-351 GCF_001194135.2 Octopus bimaculoides
CATTCTCATTTTTATATATATAGATATATATATATATACACACACACACACATTTCAGTGCTTATAAAAAAAACAAAAAAATGTTTGTTTATATTTATACATGTTTTTACACATTTAGCTTTAAAAACATCTTAAAAACAGATTGATTTGACAAAAGGCAGTTTAGCTTAATGGTAAGGAACTTGGCTGGAGTCTTCAAGTGATATGGGCTCAATTCCCATAGCTGGTGGTTGACGAATTTTTCTCCTTTGTAATTTACCCAAGATTCTGCTATTCTAATGGCATCTCAGCTTTCAAAATTAAATTATCATCTTATTTGTATGTATACATATATATATATATATATATATA
>NW_026433369.1:0-277 GCF_001194135.2 Octopus bimaculoides
TATCATAAAATATTATAAAATATTATAAAATATAGGATACTCCATCTCCCATTATTATTGCTAGCATTACCATCATTATTATTAGCAATACACATCCAATAAAAACAGAAACCATTCAAATCTAATTTTCATAGTTGACCCATGAAAATATACAAAACAGGATGAAAAAGTAATAGATGGCACACAACTTTCCATCCCGAATGTGCAATGAACGAGTAAACGGTAATTTTACTCAAATCTAAACCTAAAAATTTTATATTATAAATTTCATTTACTG
>NW_026433370.1:0-279 GCF_001194135.2 Octopus bimaculoides
AATAACTTAACGGTATATAAATGTACTGTAATAATTTATTGCGTTAAGAAAAATTATTGTTTAGAAATATTGGGGGGAGGGAGTATAAAATATTAAAGAATAAATCAGTATATTCATAATATTATTAAATTATATTATTACATTGATTCCTACTAGCAAATGAAACATATGTAATGGAGAAGAAATAATACTAAGATATTTCCATTTTCCTACTTTATTATATATACATATATATATATATATATGAGACTGTGTTTTCCAAAGTGAAGGCGAGCAACC
>NW_026433371.1:0-586 GCF_001194135.2 Octopus bimaculoides
AATTTTTTGCGAATTTCTTTTGCTCATTTATCTTTCCATCTGTATTATATAAATACATGATGTGGTTTTAGAGCCAGTTTTGAATCCTATATCTAGTATGGCGGTACCTCTCCAGTACACTTAATTATAATTATATTTCTATAAGTATATATTTATAGTAATTGTTACCTACATCGTTTTTCCCATGCTGGCTACTTGTTATGACCGTTATTTCAAATAATAGACTTAACTTTATATGTAAATATATACTCGCTCCGTGTCATCACATTCACAGTGATGATATTCCTGATCATATAGCACATGGTGTCAGACAGACAAATGGATTAGTCTGGTATATACGTGCATATATATGTATACGCCCGTATATGTAAGTATTACTAATTTATAGCACGACATTCATTTTGTACTCTCGTACACGTTCTGTGTGTTGTTTGACAACTAGATAAATTCAGATTACCCTCTTATTTTCGTACTTGACAAAACATTTGAGTGCAATTTCACGTATCTAGTACTTTTAGATGGTCGTTTTATTTATCGGGATGAAAAACATATATTTCAATTGTGTATGGCTCCATATTATTTTTAT
>NW_026433371.1:596-809 GCF_001194135.2 Octopus bimaculoides
GGATGAAAAACATATATTTCAATTGTGTATGGCTCCATATTATTTTTATTCAATTGAGTTTGCATAGTACTTGTAAATACATATTGTTTGAAATCTGTGTTTCTGCATATATGCGAATGTCTGTGTGTACGTGTTAGAGGTTGTTAAATATCCTCTTACTAAATTATTTAGTACGGCTAAAAAAAAACGAAGTGACAGTTTGAGTACTATCTA
>NW_026433371.1:819-1256 GCF_001194135.2 Octopus bimaculoides
TATTTAGTACGGCTAAAAAAAAACGAAGTGACAGTTTGAGTACTATCTATTATCTTAGTGAAGTGTCTACTAACATTACCTTCTGTCGGCTAAATCATTGTCGAATTTGTCCAACATCGTCTTTGTGGGAGAGCATCGAATGATTTTGCCTAACATTCAACTGCCTTGCCACATGTCATGTCACACTCATTCAGTCTTGGGAGAAATTTAAGGAAATGTCCGCCGACGGAATACTCAGCCATTTACATCATATGTGTATGAGTAGGTAGATAAGTTGATGGAAAGAAATATTTATTAATAAAATCCAACAGGCTAGATTAGTTTCATACTTTTATCTTAACTTTTTGAGTCTGTCTGTCAGTTTATATATGTATGTATGTGTGTATATATGTATGTATGTATGTTTGTATGTATGTATGTATATGTATATATGTATA
>NW_026433372.1:0-334 GCF_001194135.2 Octopus bimaculoides
TACCTACCTACCTACCTACATATCTACCTACCTACCTACCTACCTACCTACCTACCTATCAACCTAACTACTTAACTTCCTTTCTGTCTGTCTGTGAGTATATCTATCTATCTATCTATCTATCTATCTATCTATGTATCTATCTATGGCCCCTCTCGTCGCTTCTGTACGTATTGATTCTTGAGCCACTACAGTGGAAGCTGGCGACGCTGAGGCCCAATAGGCGAGAGCTGGGATTCAGCAAGCGTGTCTGCATACGCGCACGACGTCACCGTGATAGTGCTGAGCCACAGGCATATCGACCTAGTCGGCGAGACACTAAAAGAATACGAAG
>NW_026433373.1:0-220 GCF_001194135.2 Octopus bimaculoides
ATATATATATATATATATAGACGTACATACATGCATACATGTATACATATATATTTATATATATATACATACATATGCATAATGCTTACATACACACACACTCACACACACACACACACACACACATATATATATATAGAGAGAGAGAGAGAGAATGAGATACATACTATAGACATACATAGATAGATAGATAGATAGATAGATAGATAGATAGATAGAT
>NW_026433374.1:0-479 GCF_001194135.2 Octopus bimaculoides
GTGGCTAACCCTTAAGGGTTGATGCTACTGTAGCATATATATATATATATATTTATATATATATAACTTCACCGGAGTGTAAAAGTTTTTTCATGGCACAAAATGTAATATGGCTTAGCTTTAAGGGTATCGCAAAAAGGACAACATTCTGAGTCCTTTTACAAGGCTTAAAAAAACTGAAGGACTGGTGCAATAAGTATGTGAATCTGAGAGGGGCTGATCTTCCTGTATTTTGTTCTACCCAAAGCCAGGAACGTATGTATATATATATATATATGTATATATATGCAGAAAGTTGAAAAGTTACATACGAGTTGATATGTATAAGGAAAATAGGACATGTATATATGTATGTATGTATGTACTCTCTTTTACTTGTTTCAGTCGTTTGACTGCGGCCATGCTGGAGCACCGCCTTTAGTCGATCTTATCGACCTCAGGACTTATTCTTTATAAGCCTAGTACTTATTCTATCAGTC
>NW_026433375.1:0-262 GCF_001194135.2 Octopus bimaculoides
GTCCAACATATGAATTCTTTTAAGAACAGAAATTTAATGAACTCTACGGGACTTAGTACATACATTTGGGAACTTAAATCTAAAAGAATAGAATACGAGTTAAAATGGAAAATAGTTTGCAAGGTTAAATCATATAGGATAGGGAATAAATTCTGCTTATTATTTAACGAATTTAAAGAGATATCATTAGCTAATAAAAAATTAATTAACTCCCACGATGAACGTGATATTAAATGCAGACATAAATTAAATTACTTATATA
>NW_026433376.1:0-276 GCF_001194135.2 Octopus bimaculoides
CCATCGGAACCGAGGGAGATTCATCACCAATGAGTAATATTTATGAATATTCTATAGATCAGCCTGCAAACAATATCAACGCTGGATAACTTGAGCTGGTAATAATACTTGTGGATGAGATGGCATTTGACAAATTATTTATTCTTGTTCTCATGCAGTTCTCAACGCATTAAACAACTTCACTAAACTGGCAACAAGGAAAAATAAGTATAAAATACATGAAGATTACAAAGAAATTAAGAGAAAAATCTTGTTACATTTGAGCATTAATTTACA
>NW_026433377.1:0-425 GCF_001194135.2 Octopus bimaculoides
TACCAATATATTCCTTTAACATTTCTCTTTCATATTAATATCAATATAATGATTCTTAATCAAAATTAAAAGAACGGTGTAGATTCAAAGTGTCAATCATCATCATCATCATCATCATCGTTTAACGTCCGCTTTCCATGCTAGCATGGGTTGGACGATTTGATTGAGGACTGGTGAAACCGGATGGCAACACCAGGCTCCAATCTGATTTAGCAGAGTTTCTACAGCTGGATGCCCTTCCTAACACCAACCACTCAGAGAGTGTAGTGGGTGCTTTTACGTGTCACCCGCACAAAGGCCAGTCAGGCGGTACTAGCAACGGCCACGCTCAAAAACGGTATCTTTTATGTGCCACCTGCACAAGAGCCAGTCCAAGAGCACTGGCAACGATCTCGCTCGAAAATCCTACAAAGGCCAGTCAGGCG
>NW_026433378.1:0-379 GCF_001194135.2 Octopus bimaculoides
ATATACACATATATATACATACATATATATATATATACATACATATATATGTGTGTATGTACGTGTGTGTGTGTACGTATGTATGTATATGTATATCAAATCAAAACTGGAATTTATGGTATTATTTTCATATATATGCACATATATATCCATACCGATAGATAGATAGATATTTATATTTCCCTTCTCTCACTCCCCCCTCCCGCTCTGTGCATGTAATCATGTGATCACTAGATTATTTGAAGTATATATTTCGGTGTGATCTTTCATGTACACCAGAGAGATGATTACTTCAATCTGCCGCAGAGATGTAATCATATTAATGTATTATAAAATAGCATCACAACTATTTGCATTGGACTTCATCTCACTATTGTCT
>NW_026433379.1:0-236 GCF_001194135.2 Octopus bimaculoides
TATGTGTTTTATACACGCATTAAAAATCGTCCGCAGTTGATTTTTGAAATATTTTAATGGCTGCTGTATGACAAGATTATTAATTAATAATTAAGTTTTTAATTATATCGAATATTGAGGTCACCAAAAATAATTGTATGTAGAAATATTTCTCAGTGAAATAATTAAATTGGTAAACATAAAGAATAAGACTAAAGAATTTGAACAAATATTCTGAATAATCTGAAATTATGTAC
>NW_026433380.1:0-247 GCF_001194135.2 Octopus bimaculoides
TAAATTAAAGCGCAAAGGACGATACATTTATGTCTCTATGATAGACTAATGCGAAAGTATACAGAGCTGAGATAACGTGTTTTATTTGGGTGTATATATGTGTGTGTGTGTATAAAGATAGCTACATAATACAAGTATATATGTTTATATACATGCGTATATTCACAAATACATACACACACACATATTTATATATATGTGTGTATGTTTATATATATACACCTGTATAAATTTCTGTATATGTATG
>NW_026433381.1:0-279 GCF_001194135.2 Octopus bimaculoides
TATCTATCTATCTATCTATCTATCTATCTATCTATCTATCTATCAACTACATATATATATAAATATATACATGTATACATGCATACATACATACCTACATACATGCACACCTACATTCATGCATGCATACATATACACCTACCTACCTACCTATTTACCTACCTACCTACTTACCTTCATTCCTACATACATACGTACAGACAGACAGACAGACAGACATACGTACATACATTAACACACACACGCAAACACAGACACGCACATTAGCACAGACACACA
>NW_026433382.1:0-362 GCF_001194135.2 Octopus bimaculoides
ATAATAAATATCCTGGAAACAGCTGTAAGACCTTCTATTTATAAATGCTCCAAAATCTTCATACCCTTGGTTTTTTTATCTCATTCTGAAAAAAAAAGTTTTATATGTACACATACTGATATATAACCTACGTTGTATTCCTTATTTGCATAATCAAAGAACCTGGAGCTTAACTATGGTCTATCCATAGCACTTACTCAGCATTACCTGACACCTTAATGTCTTACTGACTCCATTACTTCTCATAACCTGCATATGGATATATGTGTGTGTGTGTGTATGGATATCTATATATATATTTGTATATTTTTTTTCATTTTTCTTTACATTTTTTCAACTTATATATATATATGGATATGGAT
>NW_026433383.1:0-546 GCF_001194135.2 Octopus bimaculoides
ACATAAAACATAAATGAAAACTGGCGCCCCCGTTTTAAAATAGATCCCCTACTTCTCACACAATGATAGCAAGCAGTACTGGTGACGAAGAGTAGGATCAATGTGGTTCCTTTAGGTATTTGCGTACTCTTGACACAAATGAAACCAAAAATATGGCTAAATAATGTTTGGAAAATGTAGTAGAGTAGTAGTAGTAGTAGTAGTAGTAGTAGTAGTAGTAGTAGTAGTAGTAGTAGTAGTAGTAGTAGTTGTAGTAGTTGTTGTTGTTGTTGTTAAAAGAGCCTAAAAGAACAAAAGCGTGAAGTAATTCGAAAACTGGTTTCTATTTCAGCAAGATATTTATGGGAGCCAGAAGTGTAAGGTGTGGATGAATATTGTTAGAAAAAAAAACGTTTAACAAAAACTTTAAGATATACTTTGTTCATGTGGCTGTGTATATGAAAGAAAGAAAAGAGAGATTTTGTATGCAATGTCATGTGTGTATGAGTTGTTTTTTTTTTTTCCTTCTTGTTTTATTTGTTTCTTGCTATGACTAACTCTTGCTCT
>NW_026433384.1:0-303 GCF_001194135.2 Octopus bimaculoides
ATATATATATATATATATATAGAGTGTGTGTGTCCCACTATATATATATATATAGTGTGTGTGTCCCACCACTCCTTGACAACCAATGTTGGTGTGTTTATGTCCCCATAACTTTCCAGTTTAGCAAAGCAACAGGCTTAAAGAATAATTAGTGTAGGTGTGTGTGGGGGGGGGTTGATTCGTTCAGCTAAAATTCTTCAAGGTGGTGCCCCAGCATGGCCACAACCTAATGATTGAAAGAATTAAAAATATATCATGGTTCCAGGTTCAGTCCCATTGCATGGCACCTTGGGCAAGTGTCTT
>NW_026433385.1:0-631 GCF_001194135.2 Octopus bimaculoides
TCTTGAAGACCTCCACATCCATGTCTTGCAGGTCTCTCAAATATTTTGGCTGGGCATTGAAGAGCTGAGGTCCTCTGAAACCGAGGCTGTTGCAGTACATTGTTTTTATGTGAGATGCAGTGGACGGTACCCTTGGTACCATGCAGTGGCGACCTATGCGGGCATTCTTGTAGTACTTGATGCCAAAGTTTGGTACTAGTCCTTCCAGTATTTTCCTTATGTATATTATTACATATCTCTCCTGCCTGCGCTCCAGGGAGTAGAGACCTAGTGCCTTCAGTCGCTCCCTGTAGTTCATCTGTTGGACTGTGGCGATCTTTTTTGTATAGTGATGCTGAATTGCCTCAAGTTCTGCTGTCCGCTTGACACTGTGTGGTGACCACAACTGAGAGCACAACAGTATCCACCCTGCCAGTTGTCTGCACTTTGCTGTCAACTTGACAATGTGCATGTGAAATGATGCATCACTACACATGTTGATGCCCATATGTATATACATATATATAACCTGTATATATATATATATACATATATAACCTGTATATATATATACATAAACATATATAACCTGTATATATATATGACAGGGTCCCCCGATCCCTTATCTGGTGGTCAATGAAGAAACTTGGGA
>NW_026433386.1:0-460 GCF_001194135.2 Octopus bimaculoides
AAAATCCAAGCCTAGGAAGAAGGGTAATGCTGTGTGTTTCATACAATTTCATGGACCAAAATTGCTGAATGGATCCTTATGATATTTGGAACTTAGATTCAATGCATAAGAGCAGGTATAATGCAGTATGTTTGGTTTGAATTTGAGATGGCTTAAAGGGGACCCTTGATTCAATAGCACTGTGTACAAACTCTATACTTGGAATGACCGATTTTAGATACTACTAGCAGTATAACTCGACCTTGTCCGGGTGTGACTTATTATGCCATCTACGATAAGTCTTGCTAGCTGAAAATCAACTAAAAAAGAAAGCCTTACAGCGAAAAAACCCTTATGATGTAAACATGTTCATAATTCAAAAGACGTTGAAATTAATAGGGAAAGGCTGTTTTGCGTAAAATTATTAAGCGTATGTAAATTTCATCCGTGTAATTGGCTATAGAAATGCTTGTGCAAAACA
>NW_026433387.1:0-1750 GCF_001194135.2 Octopus bimaculoides
ATAAATATAAATATATATATATATATATAAATAAATAAATATATATATATTTTGAAATCACTTTGAGCAAACTGACAGCCTGCAGTACCAAAATCTGTCCTATGTTTTCGTTTATGATTTTATTAGGTTTCTTCAAACTCAGTGAACTGCACTGGTTTTTATCTATATATATGTATGTATGTATACATATATACACACATGCACAGATATGTAACCCTGTGTGAGACAACTGTTCTTTTGTGTATGCATGTATGTACACACACACATATATATATATATAAATACATATGGATAGTGTGTGTAGATACATGTGTGTGTTTGTATTTATGAGAAAGACGGGTTAATGTGATTTAAAAAGATTTTATTTTTACTTTTTCATTTAAAAAAAAATCACCCATTTTTTGGGGGCTTTAATTATGATATATATATATACATGTGAGAAAAGCCATTATTCTTTTTAAATGTTGCACAAACAGTGTTTTTATTTCAAAATAAAAATTTTTTTTAGGAATACAATCTGATGACCATCTGTCTTTTGTAATAGAGATTAACGACTTAGATTCCACTTGGTAACGAAGCTCTATAACAATGGTAACATACAATGTTCTTCACCTGTCTGTTTACTAAGGTTATCTTGTAATATTGCAGAACTAGAAACTTGTAAAATGTTCAATAAAAAACCTTCCCATAACTCAGCATTGTTTCTATTGATTTCTGTGTTTATCTTAAACACCTTCCTTTAACCTGAAGAAGAAATGAGCTTAGGACATGTGTGTGTGTGTTAAAATGTTCTGGTTCTATATCCTCCAATACTGTACCACACTCTGTAAAGTGGGTTTTGTCTTGCTGATCTTTTGTGACCCCACTGGTGTCGGTGCCATGGAAAAAAGTACCTTGTACACCCTTTGAAGTGGTGTTGGTGTTAGGAAGGGCATCCAGCTGTAGAAGCCGTGCCCAAAGCAGATACTGGAGCTCAGTCAGCTCTCTGGCTCATCAGTTCATATCAAACCGTGCAATCCATGCCAGTATGGTAAAAAAAAGGAGACGTTAGACAACAATGGAAATGATACTGTGGTTTTCTCTTGAGCCATTGGTTTACCATTAAAAGTATAGTCTTCATGTGATGTGTGGAAAGTGAGCCTAGTACAGCCATTCTTCTCCTTTTCTTGACTCTATTAACGACGAGTGGGAAATACAGGTGAAATGAATGTGAAGTGAGTTGAGTAAGAATCCAAGAATTAATCCTTTAGCCTACAGATTACTCTGTCAAATGTAATGCTCATTTATTCCCATTGGTTTGAATTAATCATATATAATCTTGTAGCTTTGAGATTTCAATGATGTGATTGTTTATTTTTAGAATGAAGTAAGATATGTGGAAGAGGCCAGATCTGGTCAGTTTGGATATAAAACAGATGGAAGATATGGCCAGTTTAACTCTGGACTAACTCTGCTTTGCAGATTTACTTCAGTAGTTTGCCACTCTCGCCACCACTGCATTATGTTGTGCATGTTCTGTTCACATATTATCTATTCTCAAGTAGTTCTCCAATGGATTGCAGAGTTTGCGAAGCTACCACCAGTACTCTTGGTGCCACAAAACCATCCTTAAAACCAAGAGTCCCCTTCTTTATGCTGAAATCCTTATTCAGCATTAATGATTTACCTGACAGTGCTGTTAACTTCAACCCCTTTTCAGACCATATATTTAATGGCCTGCACTACCTTTGTGTTTTAATTAATTTGGAAA
>NW_026433387.1:2524-4187 GCF_001194135.2 Octopus bimaculoides
ATATATATATATATATATATATATAGTAAAACACGCTTGTGCACAGTGCTACACAGTAGGACTGAACCCGGAATCACGTAGTTGTAAAATCAAAGTTCTTGATCACACAGATATGCCCATGTCCAGGGAAGGAGATTGGTTTCTTTTTGGTGAGGGGGTACCCCTCAATCTCTATTCATTAATAAAGTGTTTGTACTGAAACACTGTTATGCATCCATTTTAATTAGCAAGCACACTTTGCAAATCAATTAAGGTAACAACTGTTGGCTGTAAAAATGTTCCTGTTAATTATTGCCATTTGGAATGAGAGTTAATGTTGGCTCGGAACTGTTTTAGAGTTGGTGCCAAAGCTGTTGTTAATGGTGGGATGGTGGTGGGTCATTTCTCCTTCAAACAAGATTTCGGTGTTGCATCCATTGCATTTGACTTAGATTCTCCGACATCTTAGAGAATGACCCAACATGAGCACTTTTGTGATGTTACTCAGTCTGTTAGAAATAGCAGCTAAATCTCCCTCAAACTCATGTACTCTGCTGTCTGAATAAAAAAAAAATGGAAGGATAGTTTGGAATAATATAGTCCGACATTAAAAAGTTGAAACTTAAAAAAAACACAGGATGGTCATAGTAGGGTTGTCTTTGATTATAGGTCTGTTTAATCAAGGATGAAGTTGATCTGTGGAGAAGGCAGGTGGCTTAGTGGTTAGGGCATTTGACTCATGGTCATAAGGTTATGAGTTCAATTCTCGGCGACATGTTGTGTCCTTGAGCAAGACACTTTCTTTCACGTTGCTCCAGTCCACTCAGCTGGTAAAAATGAGTTGTACCTGTATTTCAAAGGGCCAGCCTTGTCACACTCTGTGTGATGCTGAATCCCCCTGGGAACTACATTAAGGGTTATGTGTGTCTGTGGAGTGCTCAGCCACTTACATGTTAATTTCACGAACAGGCTGTTCTGCTAATCAGATCAGCTGAAACCCTCACCGTAACTGAGTGCCAAGATCTTAGAGAAAAGGCGCTAATTATCACAAACTCACGCAACATATCTCTCTTCTGTGAAGGCCTTGTGCTTATCTCTGTATGAAATAAAGGGTTTTTTGTTTGTTTTACCGACACCTTTACACCAACACACTTTCTCCCCTTATGCTATCAGTTGTTATTGGATAGACTCTGATGAACATTAACATTCTAAGCATTTGTTTGGTGCAGCAAGTCTCTCCCGCCAAGTTTATCTCTTGGTTAATGAAGTCACAGCCCTCTGTTGCAATCAAAACATGAATTAAATATATTACTATTACATAAGCATGTGTGTAGCCCCATGTTGTAGAGCTGAACAACATGTTTTCTATATAAACATGTGTATATAGTTCCCTCTCTCATGTAGGCCTGTTCTACTGCAGCAGACACTGCACTGCCTTCAACAGCTGACACAAAATTTTCCGGGCACAAATCCATGGTCTTCTTTTGAGACCTACAGATGCCTATCTATACCAATTTTACTCAAGCCGGCTGCGGACATGAGAATAACCAGTTAAATATTGTGTGAGATGTGGGCATGGTTCTGTGGTTCAGAAATCGGCTTCCCAACTGCATGGTTTTAAGGGTTAGTCTCACTGTGTGGAACTTTGGGCAAGCTGATGAAAGAAGCTTGTGACACACAAACA
>NW_026433388.1:0-698 GCF_001194135.2 Octopus bimaculoides
AATAACCCATTCATTTTCCTAAATTATTTGGTAAAAATCAAATTGAGTATACTTATTTCTTAGTATTTCGACTGTTAGAGTTATTTTCACAATTTATCTAGTACAACCCGTAAACAAGTAAATAATATTTTCCTAAACAATAGATCCACTTATTTTGGTTAGTGACTTATTCATGAATATACCCACACTAGTGTCCCTGAGGGTAATATTTACTGGGAATGCACAAAAGACCTTTTCAGGGTTATTTACTTTCCATTGTTTTCTATCTCGTATCTGATTAGCCTGTTATTATGTAACATACTTCACGATTTTAGTATACATACCTTATCAGTATTTCCTCCTATGTTCTATATACTCTAGGAAAGCATTAAAGCCCTCTTTGGGGCTACTTTATCTGAATTCTTACTATCGAGTAACTAATTTCATGTTATTACATAACTCACAATACAATTTGGGTATTCATAACTTATTGGGAATTCCTAAAAAAGATCCTCTGTAAGACAGTTCGGTATTCTCTGTAAATGCACAAAAACCATTTTAAAGGCCACATACTTTGTATTGTTGGATTAGCGAAACAATTATGAGAACAGAACCAAGGGATAAGCCCCACTTTCCCGGAAGTTACAGGGTACGTCAGATAGTATATACATATATATATATAATATATATATATATATATATGTGTGTGTGTGTGTGTG
>NW_026433389.1:0-228 GCF_001194135.2 Octopus bimaculoides
AAAAGTTACAGCCATTTTCCCTCAGTGTCTAATTCCAATGTCCACCAAATCCAGTTTGTAAGGAATAAATGTTTGATTGTCGATCGTATTTGGAAGAGAATGACAGATATTTGTATGTATGAGTGTGTGAGTTAAAATTGCGCCGAAGTTCACTTTGCCTTTCATCCTTTCGGGGTCTTAAAAATAAGTACCAGTTGAACACAGGGGTCAATATAATCGACTATTCTC
>NW_026433390.1:0-244 GCF_001194135.2 Octopus bimaculoides
TAATCTCCTGTATTAAAAAATTTCGGAATCGGAAGAAATTTTGGAAAAAATCGTAGTGAGGGAGCAGATGTGAACTCGGATACGCTAGAAACAACAGGTAAAGGACGTGATTTCTAGCACAACATCCTTTCAAATTTATATCGAAGATCAGGTTTTTAAATACAATCATCAAAGACGAATTACAGAATAGTAAAAGGTGAATTTAATTGGATATGAGTTGTAATTTTGCGCGTGCACGTAGCAA
>NW_026433391.1:0-244 GCF_001194135.2 Octopus bimaculoides
ACGTAAGTACGCACGTACGTAAGTACGTACTTACAAACGAACCAACTTACATACGTATGTACGTACGAATGAAAGTACGTACATACGTAAGTACGAACGACTGAACGAAATAACGTACGCACGTACGAATGAACGAACGATCCAACAAACGAACGAACGTACGAACGAACGTCGAACGACGAACGAACGTACTTATGAACGAAAGATCGAACAAACAAATGAAAGAACCATTGAAGGAACGAAC
>NW_026433392.1:0-310 GCF_001194135.2 Octopus bimaculoides
TTGCAATTTTCATTAACAATTCCAGCAATCTAAATGCAAAGCACGTGAAATTGTTGCAAGCCTTCTGCTTTAATTAATTAGATATTCTCTATGCGTTGCAGTATTGTTTACTTTTGTTTCTGTACATGTTCTAATATGAATATAATCACACTTATATTTGATTTCCCGTATTCATTTTTATAATCTATTTTCCATGTCAAAAAATAAGAATTTCTTTAAATCTTAAAAATGATTGGTATACTAATATATGTACATACATATATAAATACACACACACACATACTTATATATATATATATATATATATATA
>NW_026433393.1:0-667 GCF_001194135.2 Octopus bimaculoides
GGCTGGCTGGCTGGCTGGCTGGCTGGCTGGGGTATCGGGGTGGGTTTTCTGCCTCTACGGATGACTGAGTAGTCGAATTGAATAGAAGGATTATATTGAAAGGAAAAACTTACAGCCACACAGACATACACACGCAGATACAACGCAATAACATACAACGGAAACATCACAAAGACACACAAACACACTTTGTGGCACACACAAACACACTTTGTGGCACACACACACACATGTGCCGCATACACAGACTCACACAGCAGCCCAGAAGAACATTGGGAAGCTGTTCGGCTTCTAAGACAGTGTTGTTAACAAGGCCAAGTTTCCGTCCTTCACCGTCTACCGTTCCAACAACAGGAACACAACATTACAGCATAGCATACCACTGACGTTGGCATTCAGCCGGAACGAAACCGTGTGTGTGGAATTAATTGTGTGCACAATGGACGGGAGAGAGAGAGAGAGAGAGAGAGAGAGAGACGGGGAGGAAAGAGGAAGAGGGAGAGAGAGAGAGAGAGAAAGAGTATAGTGGCCATATTGAAGATGATGATGATGATGATGATGATGATGATGATGATGATAATGATGATTATGATGATGATGATGATGATGATGATGATGATGATGATGATGATGATGGTAATGGTGGTGGCGATAATGGTGGTGATAA
>NW_026433393.1:1424-1910 GCF_001194135.2 Octopus bimaculoides
TGGTGGTGGTGGTGGTGGTGGTGGTGATGGTGATGATGGTGATGGTAGTTGAATATTCATTGATTTTAACCCCAGATCAGTTCTCATCTTGCCGTTGTATGAACAACCAGTGGATTCCAGCCATGAACCTCCCACCTTTGTCCAATCCCGGACAGCCTTATCCAATCTGTTCTCAGTTGTTTAGACAGTGTAGTGTAATATAAGGGAAATTTAGCTGCTATTTCTTGCGCATTAAGTGAGCATGAAGAGCCGTAGTGTCTCAGTGGTTCTTTAACTACGGCCATGCTGGGGCATCGTCAATAAGAATTTTATTCAAACTAGTCGAATCGACACCAGAACTTATTTCTTAAAGCCTTGTAGATAGTCTGTTCTATCGGTCACTTTTGCCGAAACGCAAGGTGAGGTGGACGTAAACACACAAACATCGGATGTCAAGCCGTGGTGGAGGCCAACATAAATACAAATAAACACACACACACACACACA
>NW_026433394.1:0-207 GCF_001194135.2 Octopus bimaculoides
CTAACTTAATAGCACCACCTGATAGGATTATCTAAATCGTTTTTACAGTCAAGTTTGGTCTATGGTCCATGTGGTAAGAAGCTTGCTCCCCAAACATATTGTTCTGTGTTCATTATTACTGCCTGACACCTTGAGCAAGTGTCTTCTACTATAGCCGTGTGTCGACCAGAGTTTGTAGTTACATTATGTGAAAGGAAACTGAAAGAA
>NW_026433395.1:0-207 GCF_001194135.2 Octopus bimaculoides
CAACACATCCACACATACAATTACATATACATACACACATGCATATGTATAAATATATATATAGAGAGAAAGAAGGATAATAGACAGGCACATATATAATCTACATATACATATGTACACATATATGTATGTGTGTGTAATATATATATATATATGTATATATGTGTGTAGATTACATATCTATCTATATCTATACATACATAGATA
>NW_026433395.1:281-517 GCF_001194135.2 Octopus bimaculoides
TGTGTAGATTACATATCTATCTATATCTATACATACATAGATATATATACACACACATTCACACACATATACACAAACACACATGCATATGTATAAATATATATATAGAGAAAGAGGGATATAGATAGACAGACACATATATAATCTACATATACATATGTACACATATATATGTGTGTGTTTAATATACATATATGCATATATGTGTGTAGATTACATATCTATCTATCTATATC
>NW_026433396.1:0-879 GCF_001194135.2 Octopus bimaculoides
TGTGTGTGTGTGTATCTACTACATATGTGGGAAATTTTGTCTGTGGGAGCGTTTGTTTGCGGAGTTGTTAGCTAACTCCTACATTAATTTTGATGAAACTTGATGCGTGAGTAGAACTCGTGTTTGGAAACCTCATGGCATACTCAGATTGTTGAAAGAAATCGATAATAGGGCCCCTGGAAGGGATCCTTATATATAACTAATATATTTTAACAGCCAAGGGAAATAACCAATTCATTTTCCTATGTTATTTGGTAAAGTCAAATTGAGTATGCTTATTTCTCAGTATTTGAACCGTTAGAGTTATTTTCGCAATTTATCTAGTGCAACCCTTAAACAAGTAAATAGTATTTTTCTAAACAATAGATCCACTTATTTCGGTTAGTGACTTATTAACAAATATACCAACACTAGTGCCCCTGAGGGTAATATTCTCTGGGAAAAGCCCTTTTTCAGAGTTATTTACTTTGAATCATTATTATTTCATATCTGATTAGCCTGTTATTACGGAACATGCTTCACGATTTTAGTATGCATATCTTACTGGTATTTCCTCCTAAGCTCTATATACTCTGGGAATTCTTACTATCGGGTAACTAATTTCATGTTATTAGATAACTGACTTCACAATATGGGTATTCATAACTTATTGAGAATTACTAAAAACACGACCGTGTGTAAGGCAGTTCGGTATTCTCTGTAAATGCACAAAAACAGTTTTAAGGGCTACATACTTTGTATTGTTGTTATTGGATTAGTGAAACAGTTATGAGAACGGAACTAAGGGATAAGCCCCACTTTTCCAGGGATTATCGGGTACCTCAGCTACTATATATATATATATATACACCGGAGTAAGCACATGAAATGTGCAACAAG
>NW_026433397.1:0-1300 GCF_001194135.2 Octopus bimaculoides
GGTTCATGAACTCATCGATGAAAATCCACTGTCACATATAGAAAAATAATCTTGGGGTTAGTAGCCCATGCTCTTAACCACTACACCATATGCTCATGGACATATGGTGTAGTGGTTAAGAACACGGGCTACTAATCCCAAGTTCAATTCCAGGCAGTGACCTGAATAATAATAATTTTCATCGATGAGTTCATGAACCTTGTTTCTTTTCCCTAAAACTATATATATGTATATTTAATACTGTGAAACTTAATTTAATTTTAATTTTTAATAAATTGATTTTAATTAAATTTTTACCTGTAATTCTGGATTTTTATCCCTAATATTATTATTATTATTATTATTATTATTATATATAGTTATTATATTCAATAGAAACGGTATTAAATTAAAATAGCCATCTATGTATCAGACTTAAAGTAAATACATTGTTGCAAGGCAAATGTATTGTGATATTTTGTCCAGAGGTCACATCTCTCATGGACATTCTATGTTTAAAAGCACAATAGATATCAGAATGAAATGAAAATCATGCCTTCCCAGTTAGCCTTCCTTTATAATTCTATATTTGAGAGATGAGGAATTATGTACATTATTTACATTTGACGGATATTTGTTTGTTGTTAACACATTTCGGCTGATATACCCTCCAGCCTTCTTCTGGTGTCCTGCGGAAATTCCGAACCTGGGTTCTCATTCCTAAGGTATTTTTTGATGTTTTTGTTATTATTATTATTATTATTATTATTATTATTATTATTATTATTATTATTATTATTATTATTATTATTATTATCATCATCATCATTATTCAGATCACTGCCTAGAATCTTGGGGTTAGTAGCCCATGCTCTTAACCACTACACCATATGCTCACGGACATCTGGCATAGTGGTTAAGAGCACGGGCTACTAATCCCAGGCAGTGACCTGAATAATAATGATAATAATAAAAATAATAACAACATCAAAAAATACCTTAGGAATGAGAACCCAGATTTGAAATTTCCCCAGTCCACTTGAAGAAGACTGGAGAGTATATCAGCCAAAATGTTGTGTTAACAACAAACAAGATGAGGACAAATATCTGTCAAATGTAAATAATGTAAATAATAGTCTTCCTTTGATATTGTTGCACCTCTTATGTGTACATAGCTTACACTGGGTACATCTTATGGAGTTTCTACCTATGCCTTTTCTACAGATCAAGCAGGGTCATCTACCTAAAGGGATTTGTGATTTGTCTGCCTTCAAATTTAATTTGCGGTCCATGGGAAGAGCCGTTTTAATGATGCGTCCTG
>NW_026433398.1:0-201 GCF_001194135.2 Octopus bimaculoides
TGTGTGTGTGCGTGTATGCGTGTGTGTGTGTGTGTGTGTTAGAGACAAAGCAGTAAACAATACAGTAAGCTACTGCAATAAGAACAATGAAGAACAACAAGGAGGAAAAAAAATGTGGAATAAACAATAACAAATGGAATGAAATGAAATGAAAATGAAACGGAATAATAAAAGACAATAATAAACACACGCAGACACAGA
>NW_026433399.1:0-542 GCF_001194135.2 Octopus bimaculoides
ACATACACAAATGTATGCAAGTTTGTGAATTACTGTCGTCTCCTACCATATAATTATTTAGGTGAGTATGCTTAATTGACATTATGCTCAGCTGAGTCTCCGTGAATTATCATTGTTATCATTTCAGTATACCAAACTTGACTAACGTAACATGTCACATAAAATATATGTAATGCATTAATTGCTCATATTAAATACATGCTTCAAAAATCTTCATTATACACCACGTAAATATACAACGTTTCTCAATAATGCTTTGTTATACTATTCTGAATATGTCACTCAACATTCTACTTTTCTAAATAAACTAAACGAGATGACACCAAATTGCTGTCCAATTATCCTAATCTCTGTCATATTTCAGAATTCTATTGTTTGTGTTAACATTTATTGTAATCCAGTAATGAATGTTATTTCAGTTATAAAAATAACGAAGCAAGCAATTTTAAGGAGAATTACACGAATTGCAGTCGATTACACGGCCACTAGTATTAAACTAGTATTTTCTTTTATTGAGCCAGAAAGAATGAATGACAACTTTG
>NW_026433400.1:0-313 GCF_001194135.2 Octopus bimaculoides
TCTCCCTCCATACACACATTTGAACATATACACCTACACACAAAATTCCTCTGTCTTACCCAACTTCATACATCGAATGAAACGTAAATAACTCGACAATACAACGGGGAAACTGACCAGAAAAAATAAATAGACATACAACACACATCTGTATGTATGTATGTAAACACACACATAGACAAATTTGTGTATATATACACACATGTATAGACATGTACATATAACCTATATAAGTACATATATATATATAGACATATACACATGCATATATATGTATATACATGTGTGTGTATATATATATATATATATATAT
>NW_026433401.1:0-239 GCF_001194135.2 Octopus bimaculoides
TATATGTATGTATGTATGTATGTATGTATGTATGCATGTATGTATGCATGATGTATGCATGCATGTATACATATAAAGACCCCTTCGGTCATGAATGACCATGGGATTGCACTTAGAGAGTTACCTTCCAAGGTAAAAGTTCAGGCAAGGTTGTTGGTTAGAAGATCACCAGTCGTCCGTGCATACTAGATCCCTTCTCCACGCCACCGATGTTGCCCAAGGGAAAGGCAAAGGCCGAA
>NW_026433402.1:0-390 GCF_001194135.2 Octopus bimaculoides
TATATATGTATATGATGTATATGATATATGTTTACACGAAAGAATTCACTGAATAAAAATTTAGACAACCGACGACATAAAATGTAAGCTGTAGCAAAATGTAATGAAAAAGATAAATATAGCGAAAATAAAAGAAAAATAGATGGAAAAATAATATAGAAAAATATTAAGAAACTATTGAAAATAAAGGAAATAAGTTTAGTTAGAGATGGGTGAAAAGATACAAACTGTTTTATTTTTTAAAATTTTCTCTCTTTCTCTTTCAATCTATTTTCTCTTTCACTTCGACTTCAATATGTGAAAAGGTCATGACACAAATTTTAAAAGAGAAAGAAAAAGAATTGCTATAGACTTTAAAGTAACATAAAGAGAAAAAGCATAAAAGAAGAT
>NW_026433403.1:0-636 GCF_001194135.2 Octopus bimaculoides
AACAAATAGTGAGGGATTATTAATCCGGACAACACTCCATAAGCACTCTGTTGGCACACCAGGTTAACAATATTACCTAGATAAGTGGAGAATTCCAAGTAATCTTTTGGTAGGGTCTCAAGTTATGGTTCATCAGCATTCTATATTATATATCCGTGTTGGGCTCCAGATAAACTGGTTTTTACACAGAGTGATATAAAAAAAAAAGTTTTAAATAATGGACGAGGGTTGCGAGGGATCCAGTTGACCTGATTGACGGAATAGCCTATTGGTGAAATTAATGAGCAAGTAGCTGAGATACCTACAGAATGGCGTACACTTAACATAGCTCTCAGAGAGATTCAACGTGTCACAGAATGCGACAAGACTGGCCCTTCGTATTACAGGTACAACTCATTTTTGTAACTGAGTAGACTAGACCAACAAGAAATAAAACGTCTAGCTCAAGGACACAACGCAGAGCCGGGAATATCGTAGACATTAAGCCACGCACCTTCACAATTCTCGTATATTCGATGTAATTCTATATAATGTACCTCAGGTCTACGAATGCACGGGATCTTTGTGATTCGAGTCACTGCGTACTCTCTTTTACTTGTTTCAGTCATTTGACTGCGGCCATGTTGGAGCACTGCC
>NW_026433404.1:0-369 GCF_001194135.2 Octopus bimaculoides
ATAGAGAATTTTGATGTATCAACATGAAAGAATAAATCTACGGTTATTAAGAGCTCAATTAATTACAGGTCTTTAGCTCCAACATATTGTTACATTTCAGTAAATCCAACTGGGACTGATTTGCATATATTTACATAGACGGTTAAAACGATCTTTAAGAGCAAGATATTTAGATTAAAAGCAGAAAAGCATTAATTTTACATATAGTTCATACTTTGTGATCAATAGCTGTTTCATTGAGATAAACTTCCTTAAATGTATAATTTTAAATTCCGATACGTAATTCAAATTAAATTAAAAGCTGTATTTAGCTAAATCATCATGAATGTTATGTATGATATCTATATTCTGTATTATGAACACAGTAGA
>NW_026433405.1:0-601 GCF_001194135.2 Octopus bimaculoides
ACACACACACACACACACACACACACGCGCGCGCACATAGGCAATATTCATGCAAATACTTTCAAACTCTATCATGCTATTGTACTGACAGTTATAAGAGTTAAAATATTTTTGCTATATTTATGATTACAATTACATAAAATGTAAATGGAAACAATAAAAGATACTAAATGAAATAAATAATAAATAAAGGGATCTGTTTTGTTTGGCTGCCAGTTTTCAATCCCTTCAATTCCTGCTTGAATTAATTTCATATTCGGTGTAATGATATGGTTTTATATGCTTTGAAATTCATTTTTGCAATAAATCAATAATTAAAAAATTATTAGCTTTTAAATTTGAAAATTTGGGGTAATTTTAGCCAACCATAAGCTACAGACACATTCATGCTTGTTTCCATGGTAACAAGCCTAACATAAGAACTCCTTTGTCTGTGAGATAGCATGTGTTGACAAATATATTCTATGCAAAAGCATGTGCACTGATGCTGCATTCTGCTGCTTGTGCCCATCTGCTGGTTGAGAGATGTGCTAAAAATAACAGCCATATAGGCTTTAAATCACGTACCTCCCAATTTTTTTTTTTTCTTTTGCATAATTGT
>NW_026433406.1:0-259 GCF_001194135.2 Octopus bimaculoides
GTGTGTGTGTGTGTGTGTGTGTATATATATATATTGGCATAGGCGTGGCTGTGTAGTAAGTAGTTTCCTTCTCAATCACATGGTTTCGAGTTCAGTCCCCCTGCGTGGCACCTTGGGCAAGTGTCTTCTACTCTAACCTAGGGCCGACCAAAGCCTTGTGAGTGGATTCGGTAGACGGAAACTGAAAGAAGCCCGTTGTGTATATATGTATATATATATGTGTGTATGTGCACGTGTGTGTGTGTGTGTGTGTGTGTGT
>NW_026433407.1:0-380 GCF_001194135.2 Octopus bimaculoides
AACGCCACACAGTGGACTTCTCAAAATAACCACATTTAGTACCTAATACGTACACATATATATCATATGTTACATATTTATTATATCATACCTTGATACTGTGTGGACTAAGATCCCTGTTGGCAGGCCGCTGGTGTTTATAGAGTGTTAAACAATTTCGGTATACAAATTAGGGACTCCTTCATAGAGTAACTACTGCATTTGTTGAATATATAGGTAGTTTGGCTGCTTGTTTCTCTGGAGACTGTCAGAATGATGAGAACCCAATAAAGTTCGAAAATCGATTAAGGTTATTCATCATTTTTTTCAGTCTACGGAGAAATGGCTAACAATTTGCCCTGTTTATAATTATACCATATGTTACATATATATATATATAT
>NW_026433408.1:0-943 GCF_001194135.2 Octopus bimaculoides
ATAAAGGTGCTGAGGAGCAGAAGTGCCCAGATTAAAAATAAGGCACTGCTCCTTGTATTTGCAGATCACATGTGAGCCAAAGTATTGGAGGACACCATAGACTGATAGATGATCAAAGAAATGACCAGATGAGTTTGAAACACCCCAGGTATTGTTAAACATGTCTAGCAAATGCTCACAGAATCTATCTCCCAAATGGTAACCCATTTCACCTAAGTACTGTGTACCACAGAGCTTGCTATTGGATCTAGAACTGCTCAATTGTGCTCCATGGCAGACGAAGGGACATGTAAGGTACCAAGAGTAGGGAGCACATGGATATGTCAAGTTAGAGTGTATCTAACAGTGATGAGAATTCCTAACTAAATGACAGTAAATGTGATGGTTACTATAAGCAGTCATGGCTAACTATGAGTGCTACAAATTACTTTTTATCAAAATTATTTATGACCAAATGAGTATGTTTTTCTAAGAAAAAATACAAAGAAACAAGAACTATCAAATTATTCCACATTCCACACCTTAGAATAGTTTTTTTTATAAATTTGTAAACCTACAAAATGACTTCACAAACCACAGGAATATTAATCATAATAAACAACACATTAATCTTACAGAAGGCATAACACTAACTAAGTTTTCTTCAGATATTAAAAAAAAGCAATGTAAATACTTGTAACAAAAATTCTAAGGATTTGTTTGCTATCAAATCAATCAAAATATAGGAAGAGATTAATAACTTGTGCACTTATAAATTGTAGGTCAAGAATAGGAATTTCCAAGGTAAATTAATTCTAAAGGTACTTCAGGTGTATCATTGTTGTTCTCTCCTTTCTCATGTAATAAACTGAAATAAGGGACATGAGTATTCTTTTGTTCTGAAAATGTCACCATCATTTACGATACATCCGTCAATCATCTCACATACATGAACAGCCATGTC
>NW_026433409.1:0-457 GCF_001194135.2 Octopus bimaculoides
TTTACATGAGAGCTATTCTATTTTTCATAGTTTGGTGTTTGGTTGAGACGCTTCAATAATCTTATATTCTGCGCTAATGTATTCATAAATATTTTATTTCTCATCTAGTCCACAAGATGATATTCCATTACTTTTCATGTTTTAATAAAATGTTTCTGTTTTCTTGTTTTCAGGACTAGAGAATCAAACTAGTTTTAAGCTTACAAAAACAAAAAGCAGCATCTAAATTCTCGTCTGGATGTGGAGACACGCGAAAGGTATTCCATCTCTTTTCTATTTGTTGATAGGTTTCGCTGTCTCCATCACATTTCAAGACGAACTTTTTAACTGTCTTGGACCAGTTCTGGTAACTGCAGCAAAGGAAATTTATTTCAACTTACCAATGGAAATATATGATACGTGAGTTTGTTTACGTGTAAACCAATACATTCGCACATACATACATACATACACACAC
>NW_026433410.1:0-575 GCF_001194135.2 Octopus bimaculoides
ATGCACACTCTAACACACACATATAGACACCATTTATCATTTGTCTTCTCTCTATATATATTTATTTACAACCTTGTCTCTACGTGACTACAACAACCACACATCAACACTATGTTACAAACTATTTCCTGCACTTCAACCAATCACTACCACTAACCTCTGTATTATATTTCAAACTGCTAGAAGTAGTAGCTAAAACTTCCTCAAATTGTACCCAGTTTATTATCTTAAAAAAAAAAAAACCCAGAAAATGAATGAAGGATAATAATGTTTGAATCTAAGATGGTTTGGTCATGACTTGAGTGTCTTTGATTGTAGCTCTGCCTGAGTAGGGCTGTCCTGGGGCCAAACAACAACAACAACAACAACCACAACAACAACAATAACAAGAACTACAACAACGACAACACAACAATATGAGTAGCAACAGCTTCCATCACCATCCACTGACAAGCACTATTAACACCACCACTACCACCACCACCACTACCATAACCACCACCTTACCACCACAACCCCTACCATCACCACCACCACCACCACCACCACCATCATCATCGTCGTCGTCATCATCA
>NW_026433411.1:0-273 GCF_001194135.2 Octopus bimaculoides
CACACACACACAATATAATATAATAGGGCGGTGAGTGCTGGCAGAATTGTTCGCACACTGGGCAAAATGCTTAGCAGCATTTCTGTCCCTCTTTTACGTTCTGAGTTCAAATTCCACCGAGGTCGACATTGTCTTTCATCCTTCAGAGCCGATAAAATAAGTACGAGTTGAGCTCTGAAGTCAATGTAATCGACTTAACCTTTGTCCCGAATTTGCTGGCCTTTCATTTAATATAATATAATATAATATAATATAATATAATATAATATAATA
>NW_026433412.1:0-521 GCF_001194135.2 Octopus bimaculoides
ATCATGCATGTACCTCCATTTCAGCATTTCATCTGCTAATTACTCCGGCAGGAGCTATTCGATTAGAATGGGGCATGCCAACGCTAGGCCGAAACAGCTGTAGGTTTCTGTTTATTCTCAAATTCCTAATGTACTGTTTATTTGTAACCTCAATTGTTAATATAACATGGTATGTCATAAGTATTTGTATGTTGTCGTTTTTGTCATTTTAGTTACAAAATAAGTTAATTAACTCAACAAAGGAATACACTGCCTGCAAGTCGATGGGTACCACACATTCTCCTCCATTTTCTAATTGCTATATATATATATGTAAGTATATATATGTATATATATATGTATGTGCATATATATACATGTGCATATATATGTATATGAATATATGTATATATGTATACTTATATATGTATATGTATATGTATATATGTATATGTATATATATATAAATATATATATATAGGTTTGTGTGTGTGTATAAATATATATATATATATATATATGTATATATATGTATATATATA
>NW_026433413.1:0-350 GCF_001194135.2 Octopus bimaculoides
TACATTTACAACATACACATAATTTCACACAGATATTGACATGGATACATGAATATATGTATACCGATCCTTCTATTTCGCCATATACATACGTGTGAATGTGTGTGTGAGTGTTAATTTTGCAAAGAAAAAGTAGACAATTTCTAAGAATCCTTGGCCTCTATCTTTCTTCATCGAAGATAGACATCTTGTGATTTCTATGTCTCTGTCAAATCGTCATCACTTCTGTCTCTCATTCTACGTTTTATGGCTCTCTCACGCTCTCTCTGTCTCCATCCATCTCCCTTCTACTCTCACTCACTCTCTCTCTCTCTCTTTCTCTCTCTCTTTCTCTCTCCCTCTCTCTCTCT
>NW_026433414.1:0-217 GCF_001194135.2 Octopus bimaculoides
TGTCTGTCTGTCTGTCTGTCTGTCTGTCTGTCTTTCTATCTATCTATCTACTCATCCACCCATCCACCCAGCCATTCATCTATGTATATGAATACGCAAAAGTACCATGTATATTTGTGTGCTTATTTATGCATGTGTGGAAGTGATTGCATGCATGCATATGTGTGAATTTCTCTGTGTGTGTGTGAGTGTGTGTGTGTGTGTGTGTGTGTGTGTG
>NW_026433415.1:0-228 GCF_001194135.2 Octopus bimaculoides
AGACAGACAGACAGACACACATTCTCATTTTTATATATATAGATTATTCAAAGATCTCATCTATCGGCCAAGTATTTAACACAACAGAAATGTTCAACCGAATGACCGACTAAGCAAGAGAACGAAAGTTTCTGGAATTCAGCATTACCATTATTGCTTTTATCCAAAAGAGACCGATAGAATAAGAACGAGGCTTTCTGGAAAAAAAGTTAGTCCTGGGGTCGACTC
>NW_026433416.1:0-248 GCF_001194135.2 Octopus bimaculoides
CTATATTTGTGTTTTGACTTGTAGATTTTTCTTTCTTTTTTTTTTCGCTAATTTTATGAAGAGAGCCAACACTATTTAACATAAAGAAATGTTGACAATAAATAAATAAATAAATAGACAAATTGATAAAATACACAAATAAGCAAGCAGTCAGTGAAACAAAAAAGCGGGGAAGAGAAAAATCACCTAAAAAAAAATAGAAAAGATAAAACCGCTGACAGGAAAAAAAATTAGAAAATTAAAATAAA
>NW_026433417.1:0-211 GCF_001194135.2 Octopus bimaculoides
TATATATATATATATATATACACACACACACACAAACATACATAAATATGTGTGTGTATAAAACATGTATGCTCACATACTCTTATAAGCGGTCACACACACATATACGCTGGCAATATATTCATACATAAATACATATATGTGTATTTATGTATATATATACTTATATGCATCTCTCTGAACACACACACACATATATATATATATATAT
>NW_026433418.1:0-376 GCF_001194135.2 Octopus bimaculoides
CACAGTCAAAAGATTGAAACAAGTAAAAGAGTAAAAGAGTAATATATATACACACACATATATGGTGGACTTGATATATAATCCAATTATGGATGGACTTAATATAAAACCCCATTTATGAGGAGGCTAGCTTAGAGTCAGTCAGTCGGAGGGTCCAGCTAACACACAGACACAGACACAGACACAGACACAGAAGCAGACGCAGAAACGGAGTGGATGGAGATACGAAGATTCCTCAAAGCGGAAATAAAAACAAAAAGAAAAGAAAAAACAAAACAAAAAGAGAAGATATCTGTTAGTTCCTTTTATGGTATTTTTCTCGACCCAATATCCGTTTCTAGCCGAATTCCACCATAAGAACTATGTTTTATTTTTT
>NW_026433419.1:0-475 GCF_001194135.2 Octopus bimaculoides
AATCTTGGTCACAAAACGTACACTGAAAATATGTATATGCTGAGAATGCCTTGATTTAAAAATGCTCTCAGTAAGACTATAAAGCAACTTTTATTATTGCTGTTGTTGTAAGCTGACATTTCAGCACAGTAAAAAAAACTATTTTTAAAGGCATATACTGTTTAGAGGACATGTAATTTTATTGAGAAAGTTGCATAGAGATCAGGGGTCATTTGTAGAGGGAATGTTAGGTTTTCCTTATTAAGTCTAGCTAGAGAAGAGGCGAAATTGTCTGTGCAGCCATAACTGACTTTTAGGTTACATCTATTAAAAATTTAGTGAAATTTATGACTGGTAGGGAAATGCTTGCTTACTAAACTGCAAGGTGAGTTGTACCATATAATTTTTCTTTTCCTGGTTTTCTTATCATTTGTATTTCCTAACTGAAGAATATATTGTATTGTTTCGTTAAAGGCTTTTCTTTTCAGGGCCACAT
>NW_026433419.1:485-591 GCF_001194135.2 Octopus bimaculoides
AAAAATTATCTACACAGTTAAAAGTTTCTTTATTACATGAAATGTTAGTTATTCCTTTGCTAATGTTTTCTGATAAGTTCTTGATAATATTAGGTAGATGATTAGA
>NW_026433419.1:601-781 GCF_001194135.2 Octopus bimaculoides
TGCTAATGTTTTCTGATAAGTTCTTGATAATATTAGGTAGATGATTAGAATTTTTATTTATATAACATATGACCTTATTGTTTTTTTAAGGGCTGTAACAGTAGCAGCTTGTGTATAGGCACTAAAGAATTGCAGCACCCCCTATTTCCACTTGATATTATCGATAACATTCAATATAAT
>NW_026433419.1:939-1051 GCF_001194135.2 Octopus bimaculoides
CTGTTGTACATATACTCACATGTTTGAGATAGGGAGAGAGAGCACTGCACGAATGACAGTGCCATCCCAGTGTCCCAGTAGTGTTTCTTTTTGACTCCACGTGTGTTGTGCT
>NW_026433419.1:1081-1370 GCF_001194135.2 Octopus bimaculoides
TAAAATTAGATTATTATCCTGCTTCCAGTTTCAGTGTTGCTGCCAGGATTTGATAAATAGGGCACATTTCCTCACCACTTATTTTGTGATTTAGGGGGATTTTTGAAAGACGTGTACAAATTACACACACTACCCAGCAGTGGCTAAAACACGAACTGATCAAGTTTATGTATAAATTTTCTTTTTATCAGTTTGTTTCCTTTTACACAATATTAAAACAACAGCTAAAGTAAGGCTTGATATGTATACATGCACACACACACACACACACACACACACACACACACAC
>NW_026433420.1:0-416 GCF_001194135.2 Octopus bimaculoides
CACACACACACACACACACACACACACACACACACACACACACAAGGGTGGGAACATGCGTGAAACGAGTAAGGAAGCTACAGAGAAAATGTGTGAATTAACGCAATATCTATGCTTTGATCTCTCGTTCCTCAAAATGCAGACATCTTCCAATGAGCAAGGTCAGTTAGTTCTGAGAAGCTAAGGAGAACATTTTTGGAAAATGTTATTGATTGGAAAAAGGGGGTTAACTGGGCCTTGTTTATAAATTAATTATCATTTGCATAGCTGCAATAATACAAATTTGATCATATATAGATGAAAACATATTATATATGCATATATAAAAAGCATACATACATGCATAAATATATATACACGCACATTCACACACATCATCATCATCATCATCATCGTTTAACGTCCGCTTTCCATGC
>NW_026433421.1:0-879 GCF_001194135.2 Octopus bimaculoides
TATATATATATATATATATACATACACACACAAACACACACACACACACATATATATACATATATACATATATATAGTGAGAATTTAAAAAGAAAAAACGAAAACGAAGACGATTGTGTAAACAACAAACAGAAGTATTAGTTTAACGCTCGGGAAGTGAGAACATCTTTCATTTTGAGTTTACGCTCTTCGACAGACAGTAACACAAAAATAAACAGGGAGAGAAAATAGAAAAAGTTTAGTGGGTAGCGATAGGACAGCCATTTTCGTTCGTTGGCACATTTTCGTTTGAATGCGTTCAAGAACATTTCTTTTCAACAAAGGCCAAGATGAAACGAAAACCAACTAAAGAACGGACAACATTATTTTATAGGAATTTACCTCTGGTATTCCGCATGTTATGACGACGAGTGGTACATTTAAACCGGAAGATCTTGCAAGAGGCTATCTCCATGACTACACACTTTAGCAAAGTCATTGAATGAATAGTCAAAGGGAAATTAATTGCACTCCTTGAAGAAAATGACTTACTGTGTAACACAGGTTGGAGCTGCTCCTCATAGCTTCTACAGTACTAGTGAAATTATGACGTAGCTCCCAGATGAATCAGTGTGTCACAGAGCTTGGCAATGCTGTCCCTCTGAAATAAAGGTGGTTCTTGTTATTGCTAGATGAGTGTATGGAACAACGAAAATCGACACGTTTTGCTCAACGGCACAGTGCGTCACTGGGAATCGATGTCATGACCTTACAATTGTGAGCCAACTGCCCAAATCGCTAAGCCATGTGACTTCACTTAATGAGTTGCTACACACACAGAAACACACACACGTGCATATGTATAAAAGTACATAGTTTGATATAAACATATGTATATAT
>NW_026433421.1:1413-2158 GCF_001194135.2 Octopus bimaculoides
AGAGAGAGAGAGAGAGAGAGAGAGAGAGAGAGAGAGAGGGAGAGAGAGAGAGAGAGAAAGAGAGAAAGAGAGAGTGTGTGTATAAGAGCGATATGTATCTATATTTGTATGTGAATGTGCGTCCAAGTATACATATGGGTGCGTGTGTATGCGAAGACTAAAATTCACGCCTTTAAAGTACTTTATTTATGCCAACACATTTCCTAACAAAATGAGGGTCTTGAACTGTGATGTACATTGACATTAGTGAAGTACCAACTTCGCAGCGGATGCCAATCTTAGATTTTGGCAATTATAAGGATGATAGTGCTGTATTGGGAACGTATGGTGTAGGTGAGGTCAATTATTATGGAAATGATAAACACGATGATATTTATGAATGAGCTGTAGAAATTTATGAAGATGTTTGTTTGTGGTTGCAATGTTAATCATGTCGGCGTCTGTCATCAGTAGGCGTGTGGTGTTGATGTTGTTGTTTGTAGTGGTGGTGTTGATTTTGGTGATTGTATTAACTGACTTACAAATTGTGTGTGAGGAAATCAGTCATATTTGGCACCGGCTGAAAAATATCTACCTCACAGCAATTGCTAGGACTGTTTGCCAAATTTAATTATTCCGCTTTTGTAAAACCGAAGCAGAGTGCCAATAAAATATTAGATATTAATTCGTTAATGATTACTGTGTATGACTAGACATACGTACATGCATAGCTATAAATCTGTACACACACCTATATATATATATA
>NW_026433422.1:0-351 GCF_001194135.2 Octopus bimaculoides
TATATATATATATATATCCACAAATAAACAAACTCATACACACACACACGCACACACACACTCTCACACACACACACACATTTATGGCATCAATTAAAAAACAGATTGATTTTATGTCACAATCTATTTATTTACCTCTCACAATGTATATTTGTCTGTACCCTCTTTCACTTCACGTACACAGATACACAGACATATATGTATATATACATAAACATATATTCACGTGTATATCTATATATATATATATATACATATATATATATATATAGATAGATAGATAGATATTCATATATATACTTACATATATATGTATATATGTATGTATGTATGTATGTATGTATGTATGTA
>NW_026433423.1:0-243 GCF_001194135.2 Octopus bimaculoides
GCACCCTCACACATACATATACACTCCTTACTGTTCCGCATGTATTGTTTTGTGAATTGGTAAATTCAGTGTTACAGCTGGTGTGCAATGTATTATGGGAAAAATCATTAGTTCATGGTCTCAACAAATTTTCAATAACTATCCCCAACATCATTATTATTGTTAATAATAATATACCATCATCACCATTGTATGAAATATGTATACACACACATATCTATCTATATAAATATGTATACACAC
>NW_026433424.1:0-382 GCF_001194135.2 Octopus bimaculoides
TGTATGTATATGTAAAACATATATATATTCACATATATACATGCATAAATGTACATACATCGATTAAAGGTTTAAATAAACACAATTTAAAATCGATATTGCCAATAGTATTAACATCAATAACAACATCAACAACAACAACAATCACAACAACAAAACGATAACTACAACAGAAACAGCCTGAACCACATCAAAAACACAATGTAAGTAACAAGTACAACAACAGCAATAACAACATTGATGCATTGATCCTGGAGGTTCGAAGGTAACCATTGCTTATTAAAAGAATTCTCAAGGTGAAGATTATTACATATCTGTCTTTATATCTATGTATATACCTACTTATGTATGTGTGCGTGTGTGTGTGTGAGTGTATATATAT
>NW_026433425.1:0-212 GCF_001194135.2 Octopus bimaculoides
TAAGCAAGCTACTTACCACACAGCCACTCCTGCGCCTATATATATACATGCATACATATTCATATATATACAAATATATAAATATATATATATGTATGTATGTATACATGTATATATATACACATACATATATATGGATATATATATATATATACATATATATATATGCATGTATATACATTCACACACATACATACACTCGTATATATATA
>NW_026433426.1:0-209 GCF_001194135.2 Octopus bimaculoides
AATTATATTACATACATATAAGAGGGATGACCACTAAGTGGACACCCATTATGCTAGAAGAAGACCACCCATGGTCTGACCACTAAGAAAAGATTGTTCTCAAGAAAAATTCAGCAAACGCTAGAACGTAAGCGAGCAAGACAAATGAAAAGATGCAAAATGTAAAGATTAATCACAAACGCAGTTTCATCCCTATATATATATATATA
>NW_026433427.1:0-1283 GCF_001194135.2 Octopus bimaculoides
TAATTGAGATTCAGTTGAATTAGGTACTTAATTTGAAGCACCAAGTCAGTGCGATATTATCTGTAGAACTTAGTGAGGTGAATAAAAACAAAATAAGCAAAAGTATATCAAGAGGTGATGCAATACGACCGTTTCAAGCGGCTCCATTTACTTGAACAATGCAATCATTACATCAATTTAAATGCAGGGCTATCCTCAGCTGCATAAATAAATAGAATTTTTAATCAATTGGACACATTAATATAATTTTACTCAAATTCTCTAATAGAGCAAGAAGAAGGAATGAGTCCATGTTGCTACTAATATACCTAAGAATATATTACACTTCTAAGAACTGTATGAAGTTTGTTAGCGTCACAGCTTGTAAAGTATTGTGGTTCGTTTTTAATTTATTAGTCTATTTTTATCAACTACCAAATCTAAGGCTAGAGGACAGAGTCTGTTTAGAACGGATAGACACAGTGAGTTGACAGTTTATATATTCATGTATATGGATATATATACATTTGTGTGTGAGCGTATGTATGTGTATATGTGTATGTATATATATATATATATATATATATATATATATATATATATATATCTGGGTATATGTAATTTTTTATATGTGTATGTATATATGTGTATATGTGTGTGCGTACCTGTGTGCGTGCGTGTGTGTATATGTGTGTGTGCGTGTGTGGATATGCTAACTTATTTGCTTTGATGAAATTTAAACATCAATGTAGATGTCCGGTTGTTTTTGTTCTATTCTCATCGTGTATAAGGGCTGACCACTAGGTGGACATCCAATATGCTAGAAAGAGGTCATCAACAACCCAACCACAAAGAAAAATAATGTTCTACAGAAAGATTTCGCAAAACACCAGAACAGGACAAAATGAGAAATATACACGTGTAATACAAATTTTTCTGAATTTTCAGATTTTTTTATATGCTAGGCCACTTGGTTTAAATTGAATTTAATATTCATTTTATCACCCTATCTATATAAATAATAATTTAGATAGTTACGTTCTGCAGCCGGCAACATATACTGCAGCGAATTATTCTCTGCAGAATTGTGTCCGGAATTTTGCTCGCCGGAGCTGAGGCATTTTTAAAAATAGCCCCAATGTAATCGGTAGAACTTATGCAAGTCTTATTTCATGAAGACAATTCGTGTATAGTTCTGCAAATTATATTGATTCTAGAACGGCTGTGCTGATGACAATACGGATGTTGTTACGCAAGTAAAACGTTAATGTTCGAAACTGCAGTACACAGCTAATTCTTTATTC
>NW_026433428.1:0-1403 GCF_001194135.2 Octopus bimaculoides
AAAAGATATAAGAATAACGTAAGAAAATAAAATAAATAAAAGAATAAGAAGTAAGATGCAAGAAATAGAACATCTAGTATAAAATTTTATACACGAATATATATATTATTTCAACCCCATAACATACAAAGAAATTACGAATAATAAATTTGATTTAAAGGTATAAATACAATACACATATATATCATTTCATAGAAGTTCCGAATCAAGTTGAAGTTAAAATTAATACGATTAAAAATTGCAAATATATAAATATAGATCGATATAAAATAAGATGAAGAAATGAGGTACAATAAAGTATTCAATCGGTTAAAACTCAATGAGAAAACTTTAAAATGATTTAACACTATTTAGAGTTAAAATATAAAGTTCTGTACTTCCCTTCGGGTATATTTTATTATTAAAAACCCAGTAGACATCAATAGGTAAGTCCGTATCAGTGAACGATCTAAGAAAGACATTTTTAATATCCTATTGTATATTGAGAGTTATTTCCCTTTATTTATAGCTTACGACGTTGAGGCTTCCAGTTGATCCGATTGCGCCTCCACTTGCTTAGAGTAAACCGGAGTTTCTCAAACTTTTTGAGCCGACGCCTACCTCATGGATACATAATATCCGTTTGTCCCCTCTGTGTGTAGCCCCTTGTGGGCAGTAAAGAAAATAAGAAACACTTTGTCCAGTATATTCTTCTTTAAGGTGATAAGGTATGGACTGTGGTCGATTTGGCTACTATTTCTAGCAGATTTATTATCCACTACAAAGAAATCCCTTTACTGGTTTGTCTCCGTTGTTGTTAGAGATTAACTTTTGAAATAAAGATAAATTTTAAAATGTTCATTTGTTGTTGTATGTCTAAGCACCTCAAACTTTTTGAGCCGTCGCCTACCTCATGGCTACATAATATCCTCAAAGGTCTTGATTTCTAGTAGTGCAGCAGCGTAGATGGTACAAGAAGAGCCTCCTGCAACAAAGGTCTGTATAAAAAGGTAATGTTATGAGTCGTGTACGAAAGGAATTTCGTACCAATAACGAAAATGTTAGAAAGTTCATAAATTGTGCGAGAAATAAGCCTGAAATCACCAATAGTTTTTTGAAATCAAAATGTTTGGATTTTGGCTAATAAGCGGCATCAAATCCTTGCAGAATTTTGACTCTTAAGCGACATCAAATCTTATACAAAACTGCAGTGCCGGAGAATTTAGTTTCGGTGGTAATCGATGTCTCTAAAGTGGCAAAATAATTGCTAAAAATTGAAAGGAATTTCACACCAATAACGAAAATGTTACAAAGTTCATAAATTGTGCTAGAAATAAGCCTGAAATCACCAATAGTTTTTTGAAGTCAAAATGTTTGGATTTTGGCTAATAAGCGGCATCAAATCCTTGCAGAATTTTGACTCA
>NW_026433428.1:1997-4421 GCF_001194135.2 Octopus bimaculoides
ACACCAATAACGAAAATGTTACAAAGTTCATAAATTGTGCTAGAAATAAGCCTGAAATCACCAATAGTTTTTTGAAGTCAAAATGTTTGGATTTTGGCTAATAAGCGGCATCAAATCCTTGCAGAATTTTGACTCATAAGCGACATCAAATCTTATACAAAACTGCAGTACCGGAGAATTTAGTTCGGTGGTAATCGATGTCTCTAAAGTGGCAAAATAATTGCAAAAGATTGAATGCCGGGCTTGTTAATTTCATGTTTGCATAGACAGAAAAAAACTAACAGCCTATCCCAGGGCCTCCTTTTTCTCTACCGTCCCTTAGGCCCCAGCACCTACCTGTCTGGACCGTCTCAACGCCCACCGAGGGTCGGCAGCGCATATATTGAGAACCTTTGGAGTAGACTGTCTGCTATATATACCGATGCCTGCCATCGACATTCTTACCTGTGTTTACTTTTCATCCTTACCCCTGGGTGTCCAACAAACACCTCCTCACCAAGCATACTTGAAGGACTTCCTTGTTGAGTCAACCAACAACTCGACCGTTCGACAGATTGTCCTAGGTTACAATGTTACTCAAGAAAAACCTGGCATACTTTTAACCTTTAATTCAAAATGACCATATCAGGCCCATATATTCTGTTTTATGTTCAAACCAGCCAGATCCGGCTTCTCACACTTACTCAACAATGTCATTCGAAAGATAATCAGAGCTTCTGAAACATGAAGCCACGAAATAATTCAGGATTTATTGGAAACAATGTGAATAAAAGATTAATTAATTTGACAGAGGAATCTGGATGCTGAATAATTAAAGTTTATTAACTTCCAACATTTTCTTATAAAACGCTTAGACTTCTTTATTACAATTCAAATATTTTCAGATTTTCTTTAAGAATTAATTAATTTCATTTATGATTAATTATAAGATTGCTTTGTAGATCGATGCAGGCATTGAAAGATAATTAAAGAAGCATCTATAAAAATTCTCTTATATGTGATTTCACGTAATGCTAGACATAAAAGCCAGCAGCTCTCAAATTTCCATTGTTTTTTCACTCAAACCGAAGGACACTTTACAGAAACTGTAAAAGAAAGAAATTCGGTTAATACAGGTTGTGGCAGAAAAACTTTGTTATTATTACACACTCCCTCTCTTTTTCTTTCTTTCACTCAATTGATAAACCCAACGGGACAACACGTAAACAAGTTACGCATAGCTGAACGCGTGAGAATCCTGAAAAGAGTCACTACTGGAGCCAGGGAACATCCTTGAACTCCAGAACAGAGATTTGCCTTTCAGGTGGTTCCTGCTAGCCCTTCGGAGCCTTCGAGATGGCGACATGGCTGCTGCAAGTAAACAAACATTAGCGAAGGGAGATAATTCCCACTCGTTACCTTCCAGCAGTGAGATATTTCCACCGCTATATTTTCAAGTGGGCCAACGGGGTTTTAGGATTTGGCGATACGACATAAAACTAAACCCTTTAGGGACGGGAAAGCTAAGGTAATAACATAAACCGGCCTACCCCATTTTTAATATATACTACTCTACATCCAAGAGCGTGCTTCTTTCGGGTTTATGTATTTTACAAACGGTGTGGGGGTCGTGGGCCAACGGGATTTGGGGATTGTTGTGGTATATCTACATTGCATATAATGTGTGTGAATATAATTTCACTCCACCCAGTTAATGTGGCTAAAAATCAATAAGATATTACATTATCAATTTATTTAGAGTACATTCATCAAAAGTTACATACAAAATGAATTTGTTTTAATACAAATAATTTTTAATAGTAATTACATATTAATTTCTGAATAAAGAGTTTTGATATAATTTAAATATTTTTTTAAAATTTAATTTCACAGATTTCACTCGGTGCTATCTCAGATGATTAACTGTCTCTGTGTGTCCTTGGTCACAGGCCCTGTGTGAGTGGTGTGTCGCCATCGGTAACAGCAGCATTTACAACAATATCAGAGATCTGCAGGAGACGTTTGACTGTCTGTGTGTGTCCATTCACGCAGGCCTGGTGTAGTGGTGTGTACCGATCGTTATCCACAGCATTTACGTCAATATCAGACTTATTCAATAAATGTTTAACAGTATCTGTGTGTCCAAGAGCACAGGCCAAATGTAGTAGTGTGTCACCATCTCTATTTTGTTGATTTATCTAAAAAAAAAAAAAACAAGCAAACAATAAAGAGTCTAAAAATGGTAGCTTGGAGAGGAAAAGTAGAACCCTTAAGCAATTCTCAGAAACAGAAGATAAAGTATCCGAGTCATATTCTGGTGGAATGATGGGTTTCTAAGGGTGAGTAATTGAATGAGATTGGTATTGTATTTACAGACAGATATACACATACAGGTATAGATAGAAACATATATATGTGAGTGTGTCGATAATACATATGCCCATA
>NW_026433428.1:4905-5283 GCF_001194135.2 Octopus bimaculoides
ATATATATATATATATATATATATATAGATAGATAGATAGATAGATAGATAGATAGATAGATAGATAGATAGATAGATAGATAGATCTATATAATCTCTTCCTTTCAATGTTGTAGCAAAGAATTATGTCCAGATTATGGTGAAGAAAGCCAAGAGGGTGTGTTTTTTGGGGGATTGATCTAAGACTCATCAATAATTTGATGTTTTCATATATTTGACAGAGCAAAGAAATGGTTATAACCCTTGACGTCCGTAAAACCTTCAACTGTGTCTGACAAGAGAAATTCGTGACAGAGTCACCATCCACTCATTGACTCCACCTGTCTTTCATCTCTTGGACTGAATATTTCCTGCCAGAGAATTCCATTGCAGTGTGTG
>NW_026433429.1:0-507 GCF_001194135.2 Octopus bimaculoides
GTGTGTGTGTGTGTGTGTGCGTGTGTGTGGGGGGGTGTAAGTAAACAACTGCATAAAACACCCCTATCCTATACCAACACAACATCAAAATGGGTGGATTATCGTAATCCTCAGGATGATAGCAAAGCCGGACTGATAACTACGTCAGATATATTTGCGGCAATCGACAAGTCTGTGTGTCTTTATTTTAGTCGACAACTACTTGCTCGTTCTTACCATTGTTGTTTACTGTGCCATATATACACAATGCACATATGCATTCATGCAAGTATACTTACAGACATATATATACATATACATAGACTCATATGTATATAAAACTTATGTTTGTATGTATGTCTATATAATATGTAATTGGATATATGGATAGAGGCTGCGCGTATACTTGATATGTATGCGTGTATATGTGTGCATCTATAAGTATGAATGCATGCATTTGTGTATGTGAGTTTCTGTGCATATATGTGTGTGTGTGTGTGTGTGTGTGTGTGTATACATATATATATA
>NW_026433430.1:0-291 GCF_001194135.2 Octopus bimaculoides
AAACACATTGTAAGACACGCTGTTCTGTGATATAACTGTTGCAGTATCATATGTAATTGATTCTGACTGTCGATATATCAGAAATATTTTGACTTACCACAAAGAATTGCATAATCCCATATAATAATATTGTCCTTTTTAACCAATTCAGTGGAAAAAATGGTATACTGCACACAATTGAAGGAAATCTATTGTGATTTTAAATCTTGCTCTTTAAGATTTCAATGTAAATGGTGTTGTGCAAACCAATTAGTAAATTATATTGGACGATAGGTCTTCAAAGAGAACTAC
>NW_026433431.1:0-681 GCF_001194135.2 Octopus bimaculoides
TATATATATATATATATATATATACATATATCCTTGTGAGTTGATGTGGTAGATGAAAACTGAAAGAAGCCCATCGACTATATATATGTATACATTTATGTGTCTGTATCTCTCCCCCCCACCTCTGCTATCACTTAGCAACTGATGCTAATGTGTTTATGTACCCATAACTTAGCAATACAGCAAAAAAGACCGATAAAATAAGTCCTAGGCTCACAAAGAATTAGTCCTAGAGTCGATTTCTTTGACTAAAACCCAGTAACGTGGTGCTCCAGCATGGTCACAGTGAAATGACTGAAACAAGCAAAAGAATGTAAGAATAGAATAAAAAAAATATGCTGCATAAAAATATACATGGCCTTGTGGTAAGAAGTTTGCTTCCCACCAACATGGCTCCAGGTTCATTCCCACTGCATGTCATCTTAGATGAGAATTCTTGTACTATGTGCACAAGAAGTGAACAGTGACAAAGTCTTGCAAAAACAAAAGTAATCCCGAAAATAAAAGTTTAGCTATAAGATGTTAATACTGTGTGTGAACTGGAATTGGTGCTCATATTTGGTGCTGGAATATTTTGAATTTATAGCATGAGATTATTTTAGCATTTTCTACTTTGTCTTCTTTCCATATATATATCTACTCGTGTGTTCCCCTTCAACCTTTTACACACACATATATATA
>NW_026433432.1:0-220 GCF_001194135.2 Octopus bimaculoides
ATGCATAAATACTTACATAATACATACATATACATGCACATAAGTATGTACATACATAAACATACACATACATAAGCATACACATACATAAGCATACACATACACAAACATACACATACACAAACATACACATACACACGTACATACACAACATACATACATATATGCATACTTATATGCACACATATATATACACATACATACATACATACATACATAC
>NW_026433433.1:0-915 GCF_001194135.2 Octopus bimaculoides
TTTGGCGTCTGAGGTTTTGTAAAATATGTCCGTTTCTATTTTTAGGTTTAATTTTTAAATTAGTATATCCAAGAATGGGAGCTCTTTTTGGTTGTACTCCATTGCGAACTGTATGTTTGGGTTGATGCTGTTCAATAGTCTTTTGAATTTCAGAAGTGTGTCTGTGTTTTCATTCCAGAGTATGAAACAGTCGTCTAGGAATCTTTTCCATTTTTTTAATGTATTGGGAAAGGGGGTTTCCAAAGGTAGATGAAGATTCCTGGAGTATTATTATTTCCAGATAGCCCACTTTTAGGATTGCAATGACTGGGGCTGCCCTAGTGCCCATTGCAATTCCGGATTTTTGTCGATAAAATGTATTGTCAAACATAATGTGGTTGTTTCGTAGGGTGAATTCAACCGATTCAATTATGAATTCTTTACTGATCCTTTCTGGTATTTCTTCCGGAAATTGGTCCAGCCAGAACTGAAATGCCTCTAGCCCGTAATTATGAGGTATACTGGTATATAAATTAATCGCATCAAATGAAACCATGATTGTTTCTTCCTTGACTTTTTTTAGTGAACATATTGAGAAACGCGCAAAGCAACTGCTACCATAATTTGTAATCTTTCTATTTTATCAATATACCATTGGAACACCAACACAAGTTAGATTAAATAAGGAAAACTACTTCATTGAAAAATATAAGCCAAAATTTAACCATTTCTAACATTTTTAAATAAGGAAACTTACTTCATAGAGAGAAAAATATATATGCATATATGGGCACAGGACGTCACCAACTGTGTAAACAACATGAAGTACGAAAACAAACGAGTTAAATATGCAAAAAAAATCAAATTACTGCACTGGAAAGTTCAGATCGAGAAAATTACATTGATGTAAAAAATTTTACGAAAAAGTGGAAAATG
>NW_026433434.1:0-1522 GCF_001194135.2 Octopus bimaculoides
GTTGTTTGGGGGATCGCCACTAGCAATCATCCATGCTCGCAACAGAAGATTTAATTCTCTCTTCTCCCACTTTGGTACCATCTTCGTTTTTTAAGCCCAGAAGGGGAGTAGAGGTTAGAGAGGAGGTGAAAGAAAGCAGTAGGTAGAAAAGAAGAAACACAGGAGGGAATAGGGAAAGAGAGAGGGAGATATGAAGGAAAAAGAGAGGGTGATATGAGGAAGAGAGGAGGTGTGGGTGTTAGAGAGACAGAGGGTGGAGAGAGAAAGAGAGACAAGAAAGGATGAAGGATGTGAGAGAAAGGGAGAAATGGACTGAGAAGAGGGGGGAAATGAGAAGTATATGAGGGAGAGGGTGAGGTGACAGAAGGAGAGGAAGATATGAAAGCGAGGGAGAGAGAGATAGATGAGAGAAAGAGTAAGATATGGAAGACAGAGAGGGACAGAGGAAGCGGTACTTATGAAAAAGAGAGCGGGAGCAGGCAACGAAGATGCGTAGGAAAACGAAAAACGAAAATTCGTAATACTAAATGGGATTTGTAATTCAAATAATTGTAAAGAGATAAAGTGAAAAAAGAAACGATAGTGAAAAGAAAGGGGTTTCGTAATGGTTTTTATTTTTTTTTTACAAAGCGAATCAAAAATAAATAAATAAATAAAAAAGATTGTTTCTATTTTTCTAAGAGAATCAAAGATAAGTGGTCGTTGTTACTAAAATCTTCAGAAACTGGGATACATCCATGGTACCGTGAAACATTCACGGAATTTTGTTGATCCCGTTAGTGGGAATATGTACCAATAATGTAGAGGCATTCTGGTCACGGATAAAACGTAGACTGAAATACAAAAGTGGATCATTATTACGATATGAAGTGGGAGAATTCGTGGGAGAACTTTCAGACATTTATCAAGCACATAGCCGAAAATATATCCACAGTGATTTCAGAAAGGCAAAGGTTACAGTTTAAAAAAAAAATTTTTTTTTTATATTGTATTTTTCGTTTTCGAATATATGTTCTCTGGTAAAAAGGGCATTCTTTCGATACAAGTACTAGAAATGCCAAGCAAGCACATGCATTTGTTTACATCAATTCGGCATTTTCCGTAAGGGAAGAAACATAGAAAAAGAAAAAAAAGCAAACATAAACACACACTCTCTCTCTCTCTCTCTATCTATCTATCTCTTAGTCCACCACAACTTCCGGTCGTTGCGCGCACGCATACTGATTACATGATCGTATAGTGTGTTTATGTGTTTAAAGTTTCAGTTCGGATGGCACCTTACTCACTCGCACCTTGGCCACATGTTTGCCGCAGTACGAAGGCAAGAGCACCCGTTATTCCTCTGTCCTTATTGCCCCTGTGGAGTGCTTTATTGGAAATTTAATGAAACAAATCTAATCTAGCAAAAACGAAATATATTTTAATTAAAATGTATACATAGGCTCTTGCTAAGTTTTCTTACCAGAATAGCTTGGTACTTATTTTGTGTCTTTCATGAGGATGTAAACACCAACACCAGTTG
>NW_026433435.1:0-420 GCF_001194135.2 Octopus bimaculoides
GTCGTGCGCCAACCAAGATTACCACCGTGACGACAACAATTACTACTACCTACTACAAGCATTCCCCCCGACGTCGCCAAGTTTCAACTGACTCATTGCCACCACACATACAGAACATCAATGTACTGTCTACCACAATGTCGTGCGCCAACGGCCCCACCACCAGGGACACACCATGTGTAACTCTTATACGAACTGGATTTTTTTGTCTCTACAGACACTTTTACTATGTTCTGTGTTTTTTTCTCACACACACACTTGTGCACTCATACATTTTCTTTCCTTTCAGTAAAAAACAAACACCCAGACTTTCACATTCCGTGATTCCAGTTTCCTGGACAGTTGTCATCACGATTTGTTTTCTCATTTGTTTTTTTTTTACTAGGTGGCACTTACTGCCCATATTGCATGTTTTTCTTT
>NW_026433436.1:0-222 GCF_001194135.2 Octopus bimaculoides
TTGAACTCAGAATGTAGACAACCAAGACAAATATCGCAAAGCCTTCTACCCGATGCTCTTATCACTCACTCACTATACTACACTGTAAATAAATCATATCAACCTACCTTCAACTTGCAAAAATATTCCTCTGCCATTTCCCTGCAAAAGAAACAAACATATTTTCATCACTCCATCACAATCATCATCATTATTTCTACATCAATGCACAAACGGAACCAT
>NW_026433438.1:0-200 GCF_001194135.2 Octopus bimaculoides
ACAGAGCAAACCAAAGAAGAGAAAAAAAAATTATGATGAAAATAACCAGAAAAGTCGTTAGTTTATGCAATATGTTAATCATACGAAATAGTTTAAATATAATATTTTCGTTAGATTTGATATTTGTTGAAAAAAATACGATGAACTGCTGATTTTCTGTTGTGAAAATCATCTCAAATAGTTTCTGGTAACAAATAGGC
>NW_026433439.1:0-622 GCF_001194135.2 Octopus bimaculoides
TTACGTGCCACCTGCACAGGAGCCAGTCCAGCGGCACTGGCAAAGATCTCACTCGAATGACTTTTCACGTTCCACTGGCACAAGTGCCAGGAAGGTGACGCTGGTAACGATCATGCTTGAACGGTGGTGCTATCACGATTTCGCTTTCATTTGCCCCAACACGTCTTCGCAAGCCGGGTTTAGTGTCCAATGAAGGAGACATTGACATGGGGGCCAGTCGAATTTAGTTCGATTTCGATTTCACTTGCCTCAACAGGTCCTCACAAGCGGAGTTTAGTGTCCAATGAAGGAAAGGTACACATAAGTGGACTGGCTACATCCCTGGGAGATGCCTTGATTTTGGTCTCACTTGGCTTGCTGGGTCTTTTCACGCACAGCATATTTCCAAAGGTCTCGGTCAGATGTCATTGCCTCAGTGAGGCCTAATGTTCAGAGGTCATGCTTCACCACCTCATCCCAAGTCTTTCTGGGCCTGCCTCTTCCACAGGTTCCCTCAACCGCTAGGGTGTGGCACTTTTTCACACAGCTATCGTCATCCATTCTCACCACATGACCATACCAGCGCCATCGTTTCTCTTACACACCACAACTGATGCTTCTTAGGTTCAACTTTTCTCTCAAG
>NW_026433440.1:0-489 GCF_001194135.2 Octopus bimaculoides
AACATATTTCCTCATCCAGGGAGCAAGAATGGCTGAGTGTGCTGCCCAGGCAGACAAACTATGCCATGCTGGGACCAGACACGAGACTGAAGAGACCGGTTGGACACAAGCATTCTTTGGAGGTGATGAGTTATCATGCTTCCATTGCTTCGACTGGGCTTTAGTCTCAGGATCATAGTGATATACCCATGTTTCATCCTGTGTGATAAGTCTGCCGTTTTCTTGGCACATTGATTGGGAGCAATTGACTCGTTCCTGCTTCTGAAAAGGTGTTATTTAGTTAGTTATTTTCTCAATTTATCCAGTTCAAAGCTTAAACAAGTTAATAGTATTCTCCTAAATAATAGATCCACTTATTTCGGTTTGTGACTTATTCACGAATATACCTACTCTAGCGCTGCTGAGGGTAATATTGTCTGAGAACTGACAAAAGCTTTTCTCACAGTTAATTACTTTGAATTGTTATTATCTCATATCTGATTAGCCTGT
>NW_026433441.1:0-353 GCF_001194135.2 Octopus bimaculoides
GAAAAACATGCACCTTATTACAATAAAGCCCTTCAAGAGGCAGGATATACAAATGATATAAAATTTTTTAATAATCCGAAATATTTTTATAATTTTAGTACTAATAATTATAATAGTAAAGACCTTTTTAATAAACATAACTTTTATACTCGTGATAATGTCTTCTTAGATAATAATAAGAATAATAGGTATTATGATAATAAATTACCTAAACATAAACTTAATTTTAATGTAAACAATTTTAAATATAATTTTAATTTTGTTAATGATAATAATAAATTTATAATTTCAATAATAAATTCTATATCTATAATAAGAACAAACTCTGGCTAATTATTCCATACGGCGTTCAA
>NW_026433442.1:0-365 GCF_001194135.2 Octopus bimaculoides
ATCAGGAAAACATAATGTATGGCCTGTGAACAACTACAAAAACAACAACACGAACAACAACGACAGCAACGTAAATCAAATAAACAACAATCTAGGAAAAATATTTGAAATGAAAACAAAAGCTCTACAACAACAACAGCGAAAACAAGAGGGATAATCATAAAAGGGACAAGAAGCCCCACCCGTCCCCTCCTGTCACCACCACCACCGCCACGGCCGCCCATCTCCGTCACTAATTAAATCCCACATAACAACGTTGTTCGAACGAGTTTTGATCGATTTTGGTGCTGAATATAGTTGTTTTTTGAAGCCATTACCACCTGTACCATCACCTCTACCACCACCTGTACCATCACCTCTACCAC
>NW_026433443.1:0-237 GCF_001194135.2 Octopus bimaculoides
ATATATATATATATACACGTATGTATGTATATGTGCAGGAGTGGCTGTGTGGTAAGAAACTTGCTTCCCAACCACATGGTTCAGGTTTCAGTCCCACTGCGTGGCACCTTGGGTAAGTGTCTTCTACTACAGCCTTGGGCCGGCCAAAACTTTATGAGTAGACGTATATACGGCGCAGGAATGGCTGTATGGTAAGTAGCTTGCTTACCAACCACATGCGTGGCACCTTGGGCAAGT
>NW_026433444.1:0-356 GCF_001194135.2 Octopus bimaculoides
GTGTGTGTGTGTGTGTGTGTGTGTGTGTATACATGTGTACTTATACATTTACACACTAAATACAAACAAACAGACAAATCATCTAACATACACAACCAATCAAGATACAGTTCCGCCAAAACAAAACAAAGAAAAGAAATTTGGCAGACGACACCGCGATAATTCCAAGTCGAGGCTTTGTTATTTCTGTTGAGCTTTTTGTGCGGTCCAATACAGCTCCAATTGTTGGTTCTTGTCGGTTCTTTTGATAAAAATCGAAACTGATAAACTAGTTGTATTCTTATGTAAAAATGCCGAAGATTCAGAGGATGTGTTTTAAGAGATGGAGATGGAGAAGAGAAGAGGAAGAGGAGAAG
>NW_026433445.1:0-283 GCF_001194135.2 Octopus bimaculoides
GTGTGTGTGTTTTGGAGAGGGTGCTTTTTCTTTTTTTTTTGTCTAAAACAAAAATTAATCAACTATATGGATTCAACCTGTTGGCAATATATAGTCCATTAATTTTTCATAATATCAAAGCATACTAAATTCTTTTAATTAATACTTTGTGAGAATCATGAATTAAAAAAAATTTAATGTATAAAACATACCTTACCCACCAACTTCATATCTGACCCCACACTCTGCTATTTAAAAAAAAAAGAAACTACAAAAGACCATTATATACATAGGTATATAGTCA
>NW_026433446.1:0-297 GCF_001194135.2 Octopus bimaculoides
ACATATGTATAAATATATATGTATTGATCTATCTGTATGTACATATGTTACCTATATATACATATACATATATCCACAATCATACACACTCATGCATATGTGTGTGTGTGTGTGTGTGTGTGTATGCATATTCAAGTATATACATGTATGTGTGAGAGATAGAGACAGCGTTTGTTCACGTATGTGCGTGTATTTGTTTATACGCGTTTACTCATACAACTTAATATAATAAACCACACACATATAAACACATATAAACACATATAAACATATAGATGTCACAAGGAAGCACATACT
>NW_026433447.1:0-221 GCF_001194135.2 Octopus bimaculoides
AACCAAATTCGATGACTGGCACCTGTGCCAGTGGAGCGCTAAGAGCACCACCCAAGCGTGATCATTGCCAGAGCAGCTGCCTGGCTTCCATGCCAGCAGCACGTAAATAGCACCATTTGAGCATGACCGTTACCAACATCGCCTCACTCGCACTTGTGCTGGTGGCACGTGAGAAAACATTCAAGCGAGGTCGTTGCCAGTGCCGCTGGACTGGCTCCTGT
>NW_026433448.1:0-628 GCF_001194135.2 Octopus bimaculoides
TTTGGTTAAGAGTGAGAATATCAAGATGGTGTCTATGTCTACACGCGACTATATTACTATATTGATCCCTAATGCATGTAGCAAAAGTATGGCTGTTATTTGGCTTTATATATAAAGATAGGTATCAATATTAACTGCAGCATTAGCTCCATCAAAATACTGAGGATACACACCACGAAACGTAAGTACAAAGGTAGATTAATACTTGTACTCCAATTGAGTCCACATCAACCGCCTCCACTTTGGTCACTTACCGAGCCAGTACACATATACTGAACGAGACTGGTTAGAGAAAACTGCGGCCTGCAGGCTGTATACAGCCGGTGAGACTTTATGAATGATGCGTCTAACGGGAAATATTACCTTGAACTTTTTTTTAAATGTGCAGCTTGACCGAAGATGAGCCATGGCTGAAAAGTTCCCGGCTTGAAGGTTATCGGAAAAAGCCGTGTTCGAGGCCAAACATTCCAAATTCTACTACAGGGATTAGAAAAACTGAAGGACCGTTGCCAATAAGTTTGTGAATCTGAGAGGAGAATATGTTCGATAAATTCATAAATGATTGACTCTTCTGTATTTTCTTTAACCAAAGCTAGAAACTTTTCAGTACCCTTCATACATCTATCTA
>NW_026433449.1:0-320 GCF_001194135.2 Octopus bimaculoides
TCACACACAGCATAAAACCAGAGTTCTCAGTCAATTGTCATCACTTCCATGAGGCCCAATGTTCAAAGACTATGCTTCACCATCTCATCTCATGTCTTCCTGGGTCTGCCTCTTCCACAGAGGTTCCCTCCACAGTTAGATATTGGCACTTCTTTACACAACTGTCTTCATCCATACACATCACATGACCATACCAACACAGTCATCTCTCTAGCACACCACATTTGATACCTCTTATGCCCAACTTTTCTCTCAAGACACACTCTGTTGTACATGCACACTGACATTGCACATCTAGCGAAGCATACTAGCTTCATTTC
>NW_026433450.1:0-841 GCF_001194135.2 Octopus bimaculoides
GCTACAGAGGAGAAAACTCATACGGTGACATAATGTATGGACAGTGTGCCAAAGGTTAAAGAATTGTTTGCAGCAGATACATCACCATTAGTTATCATCTCTTGATGACCAAAAGGAAAATGATTTACAGAATTGATGTAATCTTGTTTATATAAATTTTGGGTGAATTACAGTGAAATAGATTTTCTGAATGGAAATTAAAAGCAACAATTTTCTACAACTGCAAAAAAACTAATTATGGAATATATATTATGTGAGGAATATGAAACCCAATGTAAAACTATTGATTTTCCTGATGATATAAAGAAAGAGAAAGGGAAAATACCATGTCAGTGTGATATCTGTGGTAAGTTATTCTCTGACAAGAGGCCCCTCAATGAACACAAACGTATTCACAGAAGAGAGAGGTCACATCACTGTGATATCTGTGGTAAATCGTTCTCTCGAAGGATTCATTTGACTGTTCACATACGCATTCACACAGGAGAGAAACCATATCCCTGTGATGTCTGTGGTAAATCGTTCTCAGTAGGGAGCACCCTAACTAAACACAAACGCATTCATACAGGGGAGAAACCATTTCACTGTGACGTCTGCGGTAAATCATTTTCTGGAAGTAGTGACTTGACTCAACATAAGCGCTTTCATACAGGTGAAAAACCATATCAGTGTGATATCTGTAGTAAATCATTCTCACAAAGTACTCACTTGACTGTACACAGGCGTATTCACACAGGGGAAAAACCATATCAGTGTAATATCTGTGGTAAATCGTTCGCTGAAAGCAGTCCCTTAACTGTTCATAAGCGCATTCATACAGGAGAGAAACCATTTCACTGTG
>NW_026433451.1:0-364 GCF_001194135.2 Octopus bimaculoides
ATACTTTATTAATAAATTTGCATAGACATTAGAAAAACTGTTACTCAGAGTTTCACGTTCACGTTCGTCGGACAGATATGGTTGAGAATGGCTATATGCATAAATATAGAATTACTTTGATGGATACACATTTGAAAATATTTGTATCCTTTTCAACTAACGATCTTTTCAATAACCGGTTACATTAAATTAGAATTACGATTTAAAATCATACTATAAAAAAATCGAAGAAATCATTAAATCAAAAATTACCTCTAGCAAAAGGAAAAAAAACCTGTACACCCAGGGTAAATTAATTAATGGTAAAGAATAATAAATTTGAATAAATTAAAAAGATATTTCCGTTTAAAATAAAAACATTTAC
>NW_026433452.1:0-389 GCF_001194135.2 Octopus bimaculoides
GTGGTGCCATTTGGAGGTCAGATATGTTGAATGCACTTGAAAAAGACTTGTAAAAAAAATTCATTTCACATCGAGGTACAAATGGCGGGTCCTTCTGCTTGTATTTGATAAGATGGACATACACATCAAAACCAGTAATATTTTATAAAAGTCACTTGATATAACAAATATAAAAATATTTATCCTTTCTGATTAAAGAAAAAAAAAGTTAAAATTATCTTTCAACATACTTTTGTTCTGTTTCCACTTATACTTTTTACTTAAAACCTTTGACTTGTATGGATTCTTAACTCCTTTTCAACTATATATATATATATATATATATGTATGTATATACACACACACACATGCACATACACTCACTTATAGACATATATATAAATATATTA
>NW_026433453.1:0-507 GCF_001194135.2 Octopus bimaculoides
TTGTCAGAGAAAATTAGGGCTGAGGAAGAAGTGGCGATATTTTTACAAGAAAAAGGAGTTCTTCGTAGGGAGAAGAAGCGTAAAAACTCATAAAACTACACTATGGCTGCTTGTACTGGCGATGTAGTAGAAGAGAATGTAGAGAGTCTGTGTCCGTTAGAAGAGGTACATGGTTGGAAAGGGGAACCCTTCTGTTTAGAAGTTTAATTTTGTTCATTTTCCTGCTGGATTAGAGAAGTAACAATTAATAGGTTTCGTAAGGATGAATTTGGAATTGATGCAATGCACCAGTAGATTATCAAAATTATTTACGGGAGATCTGCGCGGAAGATTTGTTTCGCAATCCAATGAAAATTGGAGATCCCGGCAGAATTGTTGAAATAGACGTATAGGAAAGTGGGTTATATATCATTAGATGTACACCTGACTTTCCTATATTAAATTAGATATTAACGGCAACGCTGAACTCCAGACTATCAACTCAACAATATTTATTCATGGTGGAAA
>NW_026433454.1:0-263 GCF_001194135.2 Octopus bimaculoides
ATATATATATATTACACCAGTCCATTCAGTTAAAAATGGGTTCCAGTAACATCTGGAAGAGTCAAGCCTGTGGTTGACTGGCATCTGACTCAGGTTGGAAGGGAATCTTGTATTCTAAGTCAATTAAATTCCACAGACACCATGATAACCTCCAGCCCAATAAATAGGCCTATAAGCTTAAGTTAGACTTTAACTTACATTTAAAAAATATGTATCTGCCGTTGCCAGTACCGCCTGACTGGCTCCCGTAGGATTTTCGAGCG
>NW_026433455.1:0-416 GCF_001194135.2 Octopus bimaculoides
TCTTCAGCAGAAAGGAACACAGAAATAAACAGGGAGAGAAAATAGAAAAAAAGGTTTAGTGGCTAGCGATGCATTTATATTTGTGTACGTGTATGTACATTCCTGTGTGTGCTTGTGTATATTGTTAAAAATAAACTAAAATGTTAAAATCTTCATTATACACACACACATCCACTTATAACACAGTCATCTAGAATTGAACGTGTGAATGAAAGGCAAACGTTTATCGGTCGTTATTTATAAGAAACAGTGAAGACCTCAGCAAAGACCCGAGACAAAGAGAAATTAAAAATGAGTAAATCGTTACTCATTTCTTCTTTCTCAGATGTTCTTTCTATGACCGTAGCCACTTGTTTACTTAAGTTTGTTTAAAACAATACAGACACAGAAATGCCTACGTATATATTCATATATAT
>NW_026433456.1:0-426 GCF_001194135.2 Octopus bimaculoides
TCTAACGGATATCTTTTTATTTATCAGATTAGACAGCAGGGTAGATAGATACATTAAATACAATAGAAGACAGTACGAATTATAAGATCACACCCACGTCACCAAGACCTCCTCCATCCCCAACACAACCACCGCATATGCCATCAACAGAAAGATCACCACCACTAACACCGAGAAGAGCAAAAATGGCCCTTATTGCTACAACTCTACTACTACTACTACTACTACTACTACTACTACTACTACTACTACTACTACTACTACTAGCAGTAGTAGTAGTAGTAGTAGTAGTAATAGTAGTAGTAGTAAAATGTCACCAAGAGGACAAACGAAAATAACATATACATATATATATGCGTGTTTGTGTATGTGTGTGCATATGTATGTTTATATATTTATATATATATATATATATATATATATATA
>NW_026433457.1:0-118 GCF_001194135.2 Octopus bimaculoides
TCCGCAACAAAATAGATTAAACTTCTTAATCTTTGTCTCTCTATTAAGACATCGCACATAATCTAACGATGTTGCATTTATCACACTTTCTATGGTACACCATCACATCTTGGGACAC
>NW_026433457.1:284-528 GCF_001194135.2 Octopus bimaculoides
CCTGTGTGTACCCATCTCTTTCCGTCTTTATTGCATTTTAGCTTTCCACTCTTAGTATCTGCAAAATGTTTCCGAGTAGCCTCATATGGGTTCTTAGCAAGCTGCTGTCTAAACCGTTTACTATCCTTTCCTGTTCCAACATGTCTCATATTTCTTTGAATAAGTTAAAGAGGAACCTTTACTTTTGTTGAGGGTATGACAATCTTTCTAGAATATGTGCCACAATAAAATGCATCATAGAAAG
>NW_026433457.1:2047-2223 GCF_001194135.2 Octopus bimaculoides
ATATTCTTTTATTGTCAGACATTTCTATCTTCAATGGTCAACTGGTGACACTATGGGTTTGGTCAAGATTTTTTATACTCTCTACAGTGACCCCATGTGATAACTGAGTTATTTAAGTCCACAACCAAATTGATTGACTGTCCTAAATCTCCTCTATCTCTTAAAACCACATACAT
>NW_026433457.1:4127-4337 GCF_001194135.2 Octopus bimaculoides
CACCAGGCAATATGTTGCATTCTTGAACAAAACACTTCAGTCCACTCAGCTGGCAAAAATAAGTAATTTTACAGACCAGTGTCTTGTCCAGGGAAGAATATATACGCCAGAGAAACCGGGAAACCAACCCTATGCTTCTTCTGGGCTAACATAATTAGGTACAGTTATTTTATACTCACCAACTGGTTCTGCCACCATTTGTACTTCCAT
>NW_026433458.1:0-349 GCF_001194135.2 Octopus bimaculoides
AAAAAAAAAAAAAAAAAGAAAGAACTAAGAATAATTATTTCAAATTTTGGTACAAAGCTAGTAAGTTTGAGAGGAGGTGGGAAGTGAATTACATTGACCCCTGTGTTCAGCTGGTACTTACTTTTTTATTTTCTCTCCTCCTCTTCAAGATGCTCACTGACTGGGAAAAGGTTGTCAATCAAATCATAGAGAGAGAGATCGTCATTTCAAAACTGGAAGAGTTTGAGAGACGTGCTTCAGACCCCAACAGGTTCTTTGTTAGAGGTAAGCAACCATACTGTGGAACAAATCAGTTCTCTTTTCTTTGTTTGCTTCATATATATACATACATACATACATACATACATAC
>NW_026433459.1:0-242 GCF_001194135.2 Octopus bimaculoides
AGAGGGACAAAAGAATTAAGGAGGGGCGAGAAAAATGACAGGGACACAGTAAGTGAAAAGTGGATGAAAAGTGAGCAAGAAGAGAAGCCAAGGAAATGTGAGAGAGGGGGGAACGAACGAACGAAGAGTGGAATGAACGAATAAGTGTGAAAGGGCTGACAGACAGAAGCAGAGACGCACAAGTTTTAGGAAAATGTATACTTACACATAAGAGCCCAAAGTGTACGTACGTTGCCATATAT
>NW_026433460.1:0-383 GCF_001194135.2 Octopus bimaculoides
TATGTATATATATATATATATGTATACATATATATATATATATGTATATACACACACACACATATGAATATGTGTGAGTATATATACATATATAATATGTATATACATTTATATTTAAATATATTTATTTATTTATAAGCATGATGTGTGTATAGACATATACAGAGATGCATATACAAAACACTCAAGTATAATAATTGTTTATGCATATACCTACACGTGAAAGACACGCATTTATGCGCGCATATGGAGAAAGAAGTGCTGACACGCGTACATGTATAGAGCTTAAAAATGTGCTAAGAATTACATTCAAGAAAAAAGATAAAGGGATGCTTATGTGGTTAAATAACCTAATTAATCGTCATTGGAAGAAGGATATATAT
>NW_026433461.1:0-657 GCF_001194135.2 Octopus bimaculoides
CACACACACACACACACACACACACACACACACACACACACAGGCATAGACAATAAAATAGAGCAGGAAAAAAATTTGTGAACATGACACAGCCAGGGTCGAACGCGTTCCAGAAGAAAATGCTTTGAAAATATGTGTTACTGTTGTTGTTGCTGTTGTTGTTGTTAGTGATAGTGGTGATAGTGAAGGGTCAAGAGGTCAGTTTTAATCGAACGAAGCAGTCCTATCACGTACAAGGTAGGTAGTAGGCCGAACAAATTGTGACAGGTCACAGAAATCGGACGTGTTTCGGATGTTGTTGTTGATTAGCTGAAGGTCAACTTTGACCAAATAAATACGCTTCAGTGGGTGGACAGACAGACAGACAGACAGACAAATAGATAGAAAGATAGATAGATAGATAGATAGATAGATACTCTTTTACTCTTTTACTTGTTTCAGTCTTTTGACTGTGGCCATGCTGGAGCACCGCCTTTAGTCGAGCAAATCGACCCCAGGACTTATTCTTTAGAAGCCTAGTACTTATTCTATCGATCTGTTTTGCCAAAACGCTAAGTTACGGGGACATAAACACACCAGCATCGGTTGTCAAGCGATGTTGGGGGGACAAACACACACATACAAACATATACACACACATACATATATATATACATA
>NW_026433461.1:1655-2086 GCF_001194135.2 Octopus bimaculoides
TATATATGTGTGTGTGTGTGTGTGTGTGTGTGTGTGTGTGTGTGTGTGTGTGTGTGTGTGTGTAGCGTCGTATAACTGAACACGTAACCAGATACATGTTACGTACGGCAGAATAGTGTCTTCGAATAATTAAACATAAACTCGATGCATTTGTCTCAAACGTTGTGATTCAAACAACGAAAGCGTAAGCCGAACATTAAACGCACTCACAGACACCTACATAGCGTCAATCGAACAGCATATTAATTACACACACACACACACACACACACACCATACACACAGTGACTGAATTCGTTAGGAAACACGTACAGTAATTTTCGATAGAACACGACGGCAAACTTGTCACCACTCTCTGGTTTTCAGCTAGGCGTGCACATTCGCGTGCAAATATATGTGTGTGTGTGTGTGTGTGCGCGCGCGCGTGTGTG
>NW_026433462.1:0-181 GCF_001194135.2 Octopus bimaculoides
GTGTGTGTGTGTGTTTATCTGTTGATGTGCGCATGTGCATGTGTATGTGTGCGTGTATGTAGATATATGTGTGTACATCTAGTGTCAAATATAAATATATACATGTGTATACATATATATATATATATATATATATATATATACATACATAGAGAGGGAAAGACAGACAGATAGACTGACA
>NW_026433462.1:191-381 GCF_001194135.2 Octopus bimaculoides
AAAGACAGACAGATAGACTGACAGAAAATCTTGACCTGCACTACAACCAGATGTATTAATGAATAAAGACATATACAAACATGCGCACAAACATACTTACATACACATATGTCTGTATATGGAAATTTATATGTGTGTGTGTAAGTGCGTTTGTGTATGTATGTATGTATATATATGTATATATATATAT
>NW_026433463.1:0-382 GCF_001194135.2 Octopus bimaculoides
ACACGTGTTTCATAACTAATTTTCAAATAGTAAGGAAATTTAAATCGATTAAAATCAATTAAATCAACCAACAATAAGTACCAAATTAATTTATATAAAGTACTTATTTTATAAAGATACACAAATTATTAAAAATATCAAAATATCAAAATAATAAACATTCGATAATCATCCCTACATCCATTATAATATATGCTAATTTTATTTGAGAATTAGTTATGAAACACGTGTAGTAGAGCAAATCTAGCCCGGGACTTATCCTTTGTAAGCCTAGTACTTATTCTATCGGTCTCTTTTGCCGAACCGCTAATTGAAGGGGACATAAACACATTAGCATCGGTTGTGAAGCAATGCTAGGGGGACAAACACAGACACACAAACA
>NW_026433464.1:0-346 GCF_001194135.2 Octopus bimaculoides
GCAAACATATACATAAACGCATACATACATACATACATACATACATACATACATATATGTGGGAGGAGCAGTGTGTATATGTCCGGTAATTTATTACTCTTAGTTCATATTTATATCTTTTATGTTAATTGCCTAGGCCTCGCATGTGTCCTATCTTTTAAGTATGACCAAGTGTCAGGTAGAGATAAAATACAGTAACTGTTACGCTGATGATGCCTAACTACAAAGAAATGGATCCGGGGCTATCCTCTTGCTTCAGGATAATGTGATTGTCTTTTCCCTAATGCCGAGTGTATGTTGATATTATCTCCTCTTCGCATTTTAATATCATAGTAGTTGTCATAAG
>NW_026433465.1:0-320 GCF_001194135.2 Octopus bimaculoides
TAGATAGATAGCTAGTTTACAGATCCAAAAGAGGTAGAATCAACAAAAGAAGTACTCCAGACAGTGAGAGATTAATATCAATTTAAATACACAACTGAATGAGCTACTAATAGTTTCATGTTTTTATGATACTTGAACTGGCATAGTCATAAAATATGCCATGTATCTTAAAGCAATATATACCTGAGTAAGCACATAAATGCAAAAAAAGGTGGAAAAATGGTACTCAAATACTGAAGGTAGGATAATATGCTTTTATTAAAGCTGAAAATCTTTCACAAACTGTTGCTCAAGAGTTTCATGTTATCATTTGTTGGACA
>NW_026433466.1:0-203 GCF_001194135.2 Octopus bimaculoides
ATTAATGGTCGCAGTGATAGCTGATAGTAATGATGATGGTGGTAATGAAAGCGTGTTTATGTGAAATTTTACGAAATATTTAAGAGTTTAAAGGCCTTAACCATTAGGGTCGATAAAACAAGTACCAGTTAAGCCCTGGGGGTCGATGTAATCGACTTACCCCGGCCCCGAAATTGCTGGCCTTGTGCCAAAATTTGAAACCA
>NW_026433467.1:0-200 GCF_001194135.2 Octopus bimaculoides
GCCATTTATGCGAAGAGAGTGATGAGCAAGGAGAACGATTCCATCAGGATATCAAAACAATGGCAGAGAGCGACCAGGGACGGTGGGACAAACTAATGATGCCTGACTCCTGCTGGAGTATCAAAAGAGACTTAAATAGCATTGAACATGACAGACAATCAAGAAAGACAAACATTTTACCAAAGTTCTTATGGTCACGA
>NW_026433468.1:0-434 GCF_001194135.2 Octopus bimaculoides
AATAAAGATATATAGGTTTGACGCTTTGGTCGTTTTTGTTCTTCATCAGAGAGAGGGAAAAAGATAGAAAAATAAATTCACGTATATATTCCTCTGATACAGTGGCACTCAAATATAACTATTTTATTGTGTTATTGGTTTGAATACGTTTGAATATGTTGCTATTTTACTTCTGAATAGATATTTCTTCAGCTTGACGCGAACAGACCTGCTTATCTTTGTATCGGAATGCTTGCTGGATGAAAATTTCGGATCTCATATGGTCTCTTTATATTTAGAAAGGCCTGCAAAAATATATCTAGGTAACTTATTAGCTGTAAGATATTGCTGACAAAATAATTGTGTTGCGACTTCCATGGTCGGGTGTCTCTGTGACTGATAGAACAATTATCTTTGTGTGTGTGTGTGTGTATATATATATATATATATATATG
>NW_026433469.1:0-435 GCF_001194135.2 Octopus bimaculoides
AGAACATCTCCTTCCCAATCACTTTCATACATATCTAGTTTTTTTAGGTTGTTTAATGCAATCTTTATACCTCTTTCTCGGTTTCTGCTGCGGTCGCTCACCAGAGCTGAGCTCACCATAAAATAAGCGCTTCGGCAAACGATCATCCTTCATTCTAATTACATGCCCAGTCCATCTCATTTGGGCCAGGATATGTTTTTCAATTGAGCTACAGTGCGCCCTGCGCAAAACCTCTGTATCTGCTACGAAACTCTTCCATTTTACTCTTAGACACTTTTGATGAAACCTTTCTAGCGTCTTTACATGACGCTTGTAAGTGGACCATGTTTCACCTGAATAAAGAAGTGCAGTCAATACACACGCTTTGTAGATACTGATTTTCGTATGCAGGGAGATATCTCTATCAGCCCATACTCGCTTTTCAAGCTTTCCAAA
>NW_026433470.1:0-256 GCF_001194135.2 Octopus bimaculoides
AAATATAGCTAATCTTCAGGTCAAAATACAACAACAACAACAACAATAATAATAATAATAATGATAATAATAAAAGAATGTATATATCAACCATCAATAAATAACAAATTAATGTATATAAAATACTTATTATATTAAGATAGAAAAATATTATTTAAAATATCAAAATTATAAAAGTTCTATAATTAACCTTACGTTTATTATAGTACTAGCAGAAATACCCGGCGTTGCCCGGGTTAAAGAGCATAATGAAATC
>NW_026433471.1:0-564 GCF_001194135.2 Octopus bimaculoides
CACTTCACGTAGGCGTGCTACTGAGGTTACGCTGATAGTGATATCATCCGTGTAAGCCGTAATAAACTCCTCTAGACCTGGTTCTCTCGGAATGCCTCTCAACCTTCGCAGTAGGGGCTCGAGAGCTACCAGATACAAAAGCGGTGAGAGGGGGACATCCTTGACGGACCGAGCGTCTGATGCAGAACGGCTTCGAAAAGGAACCGTTCACCCGAACTATCGAGTCAATGTTGTGGTACAAAGCAATAAACCACCTGAGGAATCCAAGGCCCAAGCCGAACCGCGCAAGCACAGTCACCAGGTATCGATGGTCAACCCTAACAAAAGCTTTAGACTGGTCTAAATGTACCAGTGCCCCAGCTTTGCCAGATTTATAACCAACCCTCTCTATGGCATAGCGGATAAGATGGAGGGTATCCTGAATGGTTCTGCATGGGATGGCACATGTCTGTGCCTCTCCGACTATACCATCCGCGACACACGCCAACCTTTTCACTAAGACCTTGGCCAAAAACTTCACTTCTGCGTTTAACAGAGTGATGGGCCTGAAATTCTCTATAACGT
>NW_026433472.1:0-209 GCF_001194135.2 Octopus bimaculoides
CATTTATATATATCTTCACATGTATGAATGTATGTGTGCATGCATGTGTATAACTATAAAATAAGGAAATCACTGTGAAGCATGTGAAACTAGAAAAAAACTACATGAAATTTGAAAAGGGATTTTCACTCTAATTGTAAAACATTATGACTAAAGCATAGAAATTTCAGATATGTAACTTAAATAGATATAAATACATACACATGCAT
>NW_026433473.1:0-522 GCF_001194135.2 Octopus bimaculoides
TGAAGCACGTACAGGAGGGGCAAAGAAGTACGTGCGAGCTTGGTGATTCCGAGAACGAAAAGAAATAGCAGCCGCACACACGTGACCAAGGCTGCATGAAGAGAAAGAGTAGCAGAGGGAAAAGGAGGGGAGGAAGAATAATAAAAGTGAGCAACGAGAGGTAGAGAGAGAGAGAGAGAGAGAGAGATGGTAGTAGTAACGGTGAGAGGCGAAGGACGAGTAACAAGAGATAGAGAGAGAGAGAGAGAGAGAGAGAGAAGTAGTGACAGGTAGAGGTGAAAAACAGTAGAGGGAAGAATGAGAGGGAGAGATAGAAATAGAGAGAGTCGCGTTAGAAAAATAGTTAAAAACTTACTGTATAAAGGTAACGCGTGCGTTCTGTCGTGATACAAACAATATATGAGTATATGCATATATATGTACATGTATGTATATACGTTCATCCACATGTACATATAGATACATAACTGGGTACATGACGTGGCAAAAGAACAAGGACAAAAATGGTAAACAAGGTGCAAC
>NW_026433473.1:1354-2312 GCF_001194135.2 Octopus bimaculoides
TATATGTGCATTCATATGTGTGCACGGGTGCGTGTATTTTTTCGTGTGTGTGGATATGTACATATGTGTGTGCATGTGTGCGTGTATATAGAAATAAAAATTATAATAAATCATAAAAAATAAGGTTGAGAGGGGATAAAAAAGAAGTTAATGCAATATAAAATGGTGCAATTAAAAACAAAAAATGAAAAATGAAATCAGGTTGCTTTATTGCAGGAGGTTGTAGAGGCAGTCAATAGGTGGAGGAGGTTGTGTTTAATCCAAAGGGGATAGTTGTTCGTAGATTAAAAATATAACGCTGTTCCAGGTGGAGTCGCGAGTGTGCGGATCCGTGGTGCAGAGCGAGGCCAAAGACGGGGATGTTAGAGGGGGACTGGTTGGCCAAGCGGAAGTGATGGGCGACGGGGGTGTTCGAACATAACCGAACATCCCTTAGATGTTCGGTGAGCCGGTCGGCCAGTCGGAGGCCCGTCTGACTTACATATAGTTTACCACAGAGGTTGCATCTAATACAGTATATGAGTCTAGAAGAGGTGCAAGAGAAGGAATTTGTGATGCGAAGAGTGTGCTGCCTGGGACCAGTGAGAGAAGTAGTGTTGGTGATGAAGGAGCAGGTGTGGCAGCGGGAACTGGAGCACTGGAAGGATCCAGGTGGGGTTGGGGAAGAAGAGGAGAAGGTGCTACCGACCAGACGATTGCATAGGTTCCGGGCGAGTTTAAAGGAGGACAAGGGTGGGTTGGGGAAAATAGTGTTGGTGGTGGGATCGAGCTGGAGACGACGGAAGACCCGTAGGATCCTCCGACGAAGGGGTAGGGTGGAGATGCATCAGTATATACATCTTTGTGGCACTCCATCCTTTACGACAACGTGGGTTCCAGTAGATCGGATTAACGGAACAGCCTATTCTTGAAATTAACGTGTAAGTTGCTGAGCACTCCACAGACACGTGTACCCTTA
>NW_026433474.1:172-800 GCF_001194135.2 Octopus bimaculoides
TATATAGATATGTATATATATATATTTGTATATATATGTGTGTATATATGTATATATATATGTATGTGTGTATGTGTGTATATATGTATATATATATGTATGTGTGTATATATGTATATATATATATATATGTATGTGTGTATATATGTATATATATATATGTATGTATATATGTATGTATGTATATATATATGTATGTATATATATATGTATGTATATATATATGTATGTATATATATATATATATGTACATATATATATATATATAAAACTTGGAAATGGATGCGTGGTGTTCGGTCATATAATAATATGAATAATATATATATATATATATATACATATATATATATATATGTGCATATATACATGTACATACATATATATGTATATACATATGCATGCATATATGGGTACAGGATGTCAACAACGTAAACACGAAAAACAAGAACATGAAATACAAAAACATGGAAAATGAACTTTTCTTTCGAACAATGATAGAGACATATAGAAAAGCGAAACAGGCAACATAAAGAACAATCCGGTCATCAGTTGTCCACTGTTTTATCTACCCTGCATTTAGGGCATTTATATATGTGTGTGTGTGTGTATAAATATATATATATATATA
>NW_026433475.1:0-345 GCF_001194135.2 Octopus bimaculoides
TATTATTATTATTATTATTATTATTATTATTATTATTATCATATGTATACTTTATTGGTAAAAATCTGAATTTTAGGCGTTCGCCTTAAAACATATAATAATGCCCTTCTATCATCGTTTTTCCTTGCTGTTGTTGTTGTTGTTGTTCTTGTAACTATCATTGCTGGTCTTGTTGTTGTTGTTGTTGTTGTTGTCGTCGTTGTTGTTGTTGGTTGTCATTTTATCTTAACAACCCAGTCTTTCATTTTACACGCTTTTTATATAGACATAGTTGGAAAGAAAAAAAAAGTGTTTTTCTTCTTCCTCTCTTTTTGTTCTGTTTTGATTTTTACATCCTTTCTTTCT
>NW_026433476.1:0-245 GCF_001194135.2 Octopus bimaculoides
ACATACACATATATACACAAATATACATAAACAATGTCATTAATTTCTGATGGTTATATACACTCGCATGCATACGTATGCACACATATACACACATATACACACACATATTGACATATACAAATGCAGTGTCTTATTAATCTCTGGTGATAAGTATATACACACTCGCATGCATACATATATACGAATATGCACATATATAGAAACACATACACACATACACATACATACGCACACATATATAC
>NW_026433477.1:0-434 GCF_001194135.2 Octopus bimaculoides
TATATATATAAACATACATACATGTTTGTGTATGTGTTTACACTGCGGTTTATATACAAAATACATGTGTGATAGAAGTTGATAGTAATACCGGTGAAGCATTGAATATAAAAACTTAAAATAACCAAGATATAAAACAGTTCTGTTATGCATATATTCAATTAGTCCTGATATTTCGGGTTAAGAATCCTTTTACGAGGGCATTAAGAGACCAAGGGGAAGAGATAAACTAATTGTCCACTGGGATGATGTATTGAATCATTGTTACATCAGCAATGCTATCAAAATCGATAAGACACTGATTACACACACAACATTCGTGCGTACAAACGAACGGTTGTATGTACACATGTGTGTGTGTGTGTATTTGCATGCATGTATACGCACATTTACACACACGCACACACACACACACACATACACAAATATATATA
>NW_026433478.1:0-234 GCF_001194135.2 Octopus bimaculoides
AAAAAAATTTTTTAACGAATTTACTGAAATATAGAAACGGAGCCAGTTCTTGGAAATCCATCTTCTCCATGGCGCCGCCACTTGCAATACTGTAGCCAATATCATCACCAACGCCACCACTATCATCATGGCCAACACCACCACTACTACCACCACCACCACCACTATGTACCATCATCACTACAATCATCACCACCACCACAACCACCACCACAACCACCACAACCACCACAA
>NW_026433479.1:0-278 GCF_001194135.2 Octopus bimaculoides
TTGTCTTATTTCGATAATTTCAACTAATCACTGACGTCTATTCAGTTAAAAACAGTTTGTGCTGTAACGGTGTATATCGTATTAATCCCCGTTAGTTCTGACATTTCCGATTAACTAGACTGTTCGTAAACAAAGGGGAAAAAGCCATCAAAATACTTGAATATTGCCTGCACTTGTTATCGGAGCTGGCAGAATTATTAATGCACGTCCAAGTGCTTCATTTCCTAAAAATAGCAGCCAAATCTTCTTTAAATCAAACTCTAGTTTAGGGTTAGGGT
>NW_026433480.1:0-207 GCF_001194135.2 Octopus bimaculoides
GACACACACACATACATGCATGTATAGATGCACGCAATTATAGACATAGTAAATCTTATGTTGATACACACCTATACAGGTACATTCAGCTGCACAAACACCTATACACAGAAATATGCATATATACGCGTATACGTTTATATGCATATATACATACATGTATGCACATCTATCTATCTATCTATCTATCTATCTATCTATCTATCT
>NW_026433481.1:0-240 GCF_001194135.2 Octopus bimaculoides
ATATGGATCTTGTCCAGGTATTCATTGATTTAACAAAGGCCTTTGATACTATAAATAAGGCCTTTCTATGGAAAATACTTGGCAAACTTGGATGTCCAGATCACTTTGTATCTATAATTAAATCATTTCGTGATGGGATGGAAGCTTGGGTCAATGTTGGTGGTGGCATGGCAGGACCCATTCCTGTAGGGAATGGTGTCAAGCAGGGTGACATCCTTGCCCCAACTCTCTTTTCTTTGT
>NW_026433482.1:0-320 GCF_001194135.2 Octopus bimaculoides
TGTCAGGTAGAAGTGGACAACAGGGTAACCACGTAATTAGGAGATGAAAAAGGGAGGGGTTAAGTGTTATCCCGGAAAAAGGGTGGGAAAAAGTGAAGTTTAATGGGTCTGACTGAGTTAAGGGCACCTGTGAACTTGATAGGAAGAACGGGGATTCCTTCAATAGAATACAAATAATATATAAGTATATGCATAATAACAACAAATGGAGCAAAACGCCTGTCGATGAAAGTTCCAAGCAAATGAGGGCCATTTCACAAAAAAAGAAAAGGTAGCTGGAATTATAACTTGTTTCTCACCAGGGAGAACATAATAAAACA
>NW_026433483.1:0-205 GCF_001194135.2 Octopus bimaculoides
ACATAAAAATAAACAAGCTTTTGACGGTTTTACAGATATTTCAAAATTATCATGCAATGATGCGAGGTGTTTCCACCATTTTGCCCTACTCCTCTATATGAGCATGTCTAGATATGTAACTGTATGCATGAGAATAGATACATAAAAGGTACAAATTTACACATACATACATACATACATAAATACATACATACATACAAACATA
>NW_026433484.1:0-446 GCF_001194135.2 Octopus bimaculoides
TGGCCGCAGTCAAATGACTGAAACAAGTAAAAGAGTAAAAGAGTATTGGACAACAAACGAGAACAATCACAACCAGAGAGTTCTTTCTATGACTGACCTGTTTTTCCAAAAAGTGGGCCACTCTGGTCCGCTGCTCCCTAGGGATTGTGGGCAGAACCTTGTCAGCAGTCTCAAAGTCGCGTCTCATCACCACAGTTTGGTATTCCAGAACAGACAACAGCAGGGAATAGCTGACAACATTGAGTTCCTTATCGCCAAGATAGAGACGGTTATCCTTTGGAATGTATCCCAGTAGGTACATCACTCTGATAACGGAATGGAATAAAGAATAGTGGAATAGCAGAATAAGAAATAAAAGAATAATGGAATAGCAGAATAAGAAATAAAAGAATAATGGAATAGCAGAAGAAGTAATAAAGAAAACAAAAAAAAAAAAAGAAAAGAAA
>NW_026433485.1:0-366 GCF_001194135.2 Octopus bimaculoides
CATCAGGATCTCCAGTAAAATCTTCATCACTGTCACTTTCCACAACTCCTGGGGTGATTGCAATCCCTGGGTAAGGTTTACCAAATGCTTCTGCAAAAGACAAACATAATGTAAATGATTTCATCTGTTACATCTGGATAAAACAACACTTTAAAATGAGCCGATGAAGAGGCCACTATGTGGTCACTTAATTTGCAAGAAACAGCAGCCAAGTCGTCCTCAAATCACACTGTACCATCATTAAAAGATGGAAGAATCATCATCTTCATTTAATGCTTGCATTAGTCAGATGGAGGGCCAGTCTGGTGGTGCTGGCAACGGCCACACTAAAATGGTGTTTTTTACGTGCCACCTGCACAGGAGTCA
>NW_026433486.1:0-309 GCF_001194135.2 Octopus bimaculoides
TGTAAATAGATGCGTGGCGTTCAATCATATAATAATATAAATATGTATATATATGCATATATACATACATATGTGCACATACATATATATGTATGTATGTGCATATATGGGTACAGGACGTCACAAAACGTAAACAACATGAAATACGAAAACACCATGAAGTACGAAGATAAACTTAGGTATGCTAACAACAAGAGAAACAAATGTAAAACAAGACAAGTAACATAAAAACGACCCTTCATCAGTTGGCTGTCCATCTACATCTCATACATACACACACACACACACATATATATATATATATATATA
>NW_026433487.1:0-376 GCF_001194135.2 Octopus bimaculoides
CAATTGTTTCGACGCATCTAGCATCGATTCCTCAACAACTCGCTGGATTGCGTGTTCGTTTCTCTTTTCGTCATCTGTGATTTTATTTAGGTGCCACGCAATGATACTGAACCCTGAACCATGTGGCTGTGAAGCAATTTTTAAAATGCTATGTTGGACTCATGATCTTGAGATTGTTGTTTCGATTCCTGGACCGGTCGATATGCTGGGTTGTTGAGCAAAACACTTTATTTCACGCTGTTCCAGCCCACTCAGGTGGACAAAATGAGTAATCTTTTGACGAACCACCGTCCCGACCAGTGGTTAGTATATACGTCACAGAAACCGAGAAACCGGCCTTACGTGTCTATATCAGGAACTTTATATATATATATAT
>NW_026433488.1:0-310 GCF_001194135.2 Octopus bimaculoides
GCATAGTACCAAAGATCCCGTCTCTTCCGTCTCGAATAAAGACCAAATACAGTAGCAGCTCGGTGTTCAGCGTTCACAGTTACTCAACATTCTGCCAAACAACCCCGGAAATTTGCGAGGTGTAGATGTGGAGATCTTCAAAGAGCGTCTGAACAAACTTTCATCTGGAATACCAGATGAACCCACATCGCAGCAAGAGCTACAGGAGGCTCGAAGAAGAGCGGCACTACAGAAAGGAAAACCAAGCATACTGAAAGGTGATACTCCAGCTTGGCCACAGCCTATGGCTCAAACCAGTAAATGATGAAAA
>NW_026433489.1:4577-5335 GCF_001194135.2 Octopus bimaculoides
ATATATATATATATATAGATAGCTGGATAGATGAATAGATAGGACAGAGAGAGATAGATGTGGGAGAGAAAGATAGTGAAAATGATTGCCCTCACCTACTCAGGGTCCCCAAAGCTCCATAGTTCTAAACTCATTCTCATATGATAAATTATCAGGTGTGTTTTTTCGTAGCATCTGAAAAATAAAAACAAAGCATAAATTGATGAATGAAAAAAAAAAAATATTATCATAGCATGTGTGTGAGAAAGAAAAAGAGAGAGTGAGAGATAGATAGACAGACAGGCAAAGGGAGAGAGAGAGAGAGAGAGTAAGTTTGAATGTGCGAGTGTATTTGTGGCAGTCATTTAGTCCTTATTCTCTTGTCTTTTGTACCTTGGAGTATTTTAGTCAATGTGTACATTTTACTTTCATCCTGGTTTATAGAATATGTTCATCAGATTCTAGTACATCAAAAGAAGCAAATAAAAAAAAGGGTTAATGTCGGGAATGGCATTCAAGTATAAAATATCTTGAATGAGTCATACCAGAACATAAAATTAGAATGTAAACATGATTATAGAGTAGGGTAAGGTTTTCAGGGACTTTTAACTGAAAACAAGACATTTGTACTACAGAGCCAGAGGTGGATTCAGCCAGGTTGGTATCAAAAGGGTTAAATTCCCACCTGGCACAAAGCGACTTCTCTTGGGTTCGCTTCCACTTTGTCTTGTGTGACTGGCCCTCGTGCCGGTAGCACGTAAAAGCACCCACTACACTCT
>NW_026433490.1:0-397 GCF_001194135.2 Octopus bimaculoides
GTACCTGGCCTTCGTTGACATGGAAAAAGCCTTTGACAGGGTCCCCCGATAGCTTATCTGGTGGTCAATAGGGAAACTTGGGATAGAAGAATGGTTACAGAGAGCTGTGTGAGCCATGTACAGAGATGCTGTCAGTAAGGTGAGGGTTCGCAATATATATTATATATATAATATATCTATAATATATATTATATATATAATATATCTATAATATATATTATATATATATTATATTACATATATAATATATATTATATTATATATATAATATAATGTGTATATAATATATATTATATATATATAATATACATTATATATATTATATATATAGAATATATATAATATACATATATTATATATCATCATCATCATCATCATCGTTTAACGTCCGCTTTCC
>NW_026433491.1:0-302 GCF_001194135.2 Octopus bimaculoides
CAACAGACCATCAACAGCACAATAGACTAACAACAACACAACCATAACAAACTGTATCATTAACACCACTAACATCACAATAGCTTCACAACACAACCATACAAAGTATGTTACCAACACTACAGCCACACCACATATCAACAACAGGACATCAACACCGCAGTCACACAACAGATTAGCAACAGCACAAGAGACCACCAAAACTACAACAGACTCCCAACAACACAAGTATACCACAGTATGTCACCAACACTACAGCCACATTACATGGCGCCAACACCAAAGCTACACAACAAACCATC
>NW_026433492.1:0-232 GCF_001194135.2 Octopus bimaculoides
ACGTGTATTTTGACATGTGTTTTTTGCAGTAACACGTATAAATTGAATGAGTATTATAAGATTTCGGCTTTTACAGAACCACATAGAAGCGGAGTAAGTTTTACAACGTTTCGGTTTTACAAATACCAAATATAAACGGACCGACTGCTTTAGCATCTCAATTTTCAGTGTATCATGTATAAATGGAGGGAATGTTAACCTCCACGATTTTCGTAGTATGAAATATAAATGT
>NW_026433492.1:478-597 GCF_001194135.2 Octopus bimaculoides
GGGTTTAAAAATATTTCGGTTTTCACACTATCAAACAGAAATATCGAACATTCTATTTTCTCTCCCTGTTTATTTCTGTGTTCCTTTCTCTGGAAGAGCGTAGGCTCGAAACGTAAAAG
>NW_026433493.1:0-647 GCF_001194135.2 Octopus bimaculoides
TATACGCATGCATGCGTGTATGTAAGTAACTATGTATGTGCGTATATGTCTGCATGGAAATTCAGCTGATGTCTAAAACAACATCACAGTATGCTTTTTTTCAATATGTATGGACTAGCTCCACATATCGATGTCTTTTCTGTCTATCTTTACTGTTTGTGTCAGTCAAGTGTCTGAGATGTAATTCATAAATTTATATTTAGTAGTTCACCTTGTTCTAACATATTGTTATTTTTCTCATTTATATTGTCAGACAGAGAAATATGACAAACATCCGACCACGCTGTCAGGTTCCCCACCACCACCATATTATCAGCATTTTCTTAGTTTCCATAAATCCATAATTAGATTTTAGACATCTAGATCTAATTATTTCTTTTTTGTTAATCTGAAACAGAAGCAGTTTTTATGTTTAACCATCGAATTTTTCCTACATGGGAATTTGAGTTGTATGTTTTGTAAAGAAAAATATAACGAGTGGCTGTGCGATAAGTAGCTTGCTTACCAACCGCATAGTTCCGGGTTCAGTCCCACTGCGTACACCTTGGGCAAGTGTCTTCTACTATAACTCCAAGCTGACTAACGCCTTGCGAGTTCATTTGGTAGGCAGAAACTGAAAGAAGCCCGTCGTGTGTGTGTGTGTGTGT
>NW_026433494.1:0-210 GCF_001194135.2 Octopus bimaculoides
GTGTACCCTTAACGTAGTTCTCGGGGAGATTCAGCGTGACACAAAGTGTGGAAAGGGTGTCCCTTTGAAATACAGGTGCAAGAGAAACAGGAAGAAAGAGTGAGAGAAATTTGCGGTGAAAGAGTACAACTGGGTATATACATATATATATATATATATAAGAGAATATACGAAAAAACAACAACAGACGAGGACAGGTGGTGTAAATAA
>NW_026433495.1:0-205 GCF_001194135.2 Octopus bimaculoides
CACACATATACATACATACACACATATATACATATATACACACACATACAAAACATCACACGCACCCATATACACACATACACACACATATATATATATATACACATATAATACATAAACATACATATATGTACATATACATACATATATACACACATACAAAACATTACCCTCCCCACACACACATATATATATATATATATAT
>NW_026433496.1:0-224 GCF_001194135.2 Octopus bimaculoides
ACACACACACGCACGCACGAAAACATACACAATATACACATACACGCACGGACACACACAAAAAAAATATACACACACGCGCACGGACACACACATAAACACACACGCGCACGGACACACACATAAACACACACGCGCACGTACCTAACACTCACAATCCCACACACGCACATCCACACATACACACACACACACGCACACACCCACATACACATACACACGCA
>NW_026433497.1:0-290 GCF_001194135.2 Octopus bimaculoides
TAATTGATTTATGACGTCAAACAAATGATTTGGAATTGATAAAAAGACATGAAAAAACTCGCATTCATACAGTCACAGGAAGACTCACACGAATTCACATACTCGGACACATGCACACACATACATATACTCACAAGTTTCTGTCTATTGTTATGACTGATATTATTTCCATTATTGTTGTTGTCCTTACTGTGGTTATTGTTGATATTATTACTGTTGTTGCTGTTGTTCTTCTTGTCGTCGTCATCGTTGTTGTAGTTGTACAAATGCGGAGACATTTAATTCGTCGA
>NW_026433498.1:0-344 GCF_001194135.2 Octopus bimaculoides
TTAAAATGACAGATCTATCAGACTTTCAAATAGGTCAAATTGTTGGTGCTCATATGGTAGGCGCTAGCATAATGAAAACAGCTGAAATGTTTCATGTATCCAGAAGTACTGTCTCGAAAGTAATGACAGCCTTTGAGAAAGAAGGAAAAACCTCCTTGTTGAAACAAAACTCCGGAAGAAAATCAAAACTTTCAGATAGGGACTGTCGGACTCGTACGCAAATTGTTAGAAAGGATCACAAAGGTACAGCTTCCAAAATTACTGCAGAGCTTAATGACCACCTCAAGAACACACTTTCCACAAAAACTGTTTGCCGGGAGCTGCACAAAGCTGGATTTCACGGG
>NW_026433499.1:0-203 GCF_001194135.2 Octopus bimaculoides
CTAAAGACCAAACACCAAACGATCCTCGGAATAAAACAAAATATTTAAACAGAGTTAGGTCATATATTGTTCGGACTTGGTTTGCTAAACCCTTGTCTTCATCACCAATGATCTGTGCACGATATTGTTGGCAGAACACTGATGTTGATATGCTACACTGTGTTTGTTGCAAAGCTGCTCTTTGTGCCAAGTTGCCAGCTTCT
>NW_026433500.1:0-344 GCF_001194135.2 Octopus bimaculoides
TATATATATAATTTTTCATAGAAAACCATGTAATCGTTACCAATATAGTAAGAGATTTCACCGCAAAAAAGTCTAAATTAGACTCCTTAGGGAGACATATTTAGTATGTCCTTTGATTAATTTTAATTCCTTATCTATATATATCAATACGGAGCAAATAATTCACGAGAAAAAAAATAATTTACGAAGATACTATTGACTCTGTTATTATCTAGTGTAACAATTTAAAAATGATAATAACAGAATCAATAATATGAGCGATTGCAAGCCCCCACCCAAAGCATTAAATAGCTGAATAGCTGAAGGATTAAAATTAATCAAAGGACATACTAGGTATGTCTACC
>NW_026433502.1:0-241 GCF_001194135.2 Octopus bimaculoides
TATATATATATATATATATATATATATAAATATATATATGTATCTATATAAATATATATGTATTTATATATGTGAATACATACATACGTGCAAATATACTATGTAGTAAAGCTTCAACACACACACACACACACAAACACACAGACACACAGACACACACACAGACGCATACATGCTTATATTAATACTTTACCCCGTGCACTCCGTACACAATCTCACCGTCACAAATCACACATCACAC
>NW_026433503.1:0-626 GCF_001194135.2 Octopus bimaculoides
TAGTAGTAGTAGTAGTAGTAGTAGTAGTAGTAGTAGTAGTTCCTTTTGTATTGTTCAGCCCTTTAGCATTTAGATTCTTCAGCCACATGTTTTGAATGAATCTTGCCTTATTGACATTTTGCTGATGGGATTGTTTATTTTCTTTGCTATGACACTGTAGAGTATCTGTGAGAAGCCAGATCTGGTTGGTTGGTCTGAACATAAAATGGTTTAAATGCTAAAATGTTAAGAAAACCTGAGGTTTCAGAAGAGGGTGAATCAACTAAACCAATTCTACTCTAGCCTTGTACCTGAAGCAAAAAGGATTATTATTATTATTATTATTATTATTATTATTATTCAGATCACTGCCTGGAATCGAACTTGGAATCTTGGGGTTAGTAGCCCATGCTCTTAACTACTACACCATAAGCCCATGGGCATAACTACTATGCCATATGCCTGTGGGCGTAGAGGTTAAGAGTGCAGGCTACTAACGCCAAGATTCTGAGTTCGATTCCAGGTTGTGACCTGAATAATAATAATAATAAAAATAATAATAATAATATCGAAAAATACCTTAGGAATGAGAACCGCGGTTCGAAATTTCCTCAAGACACCTGATGAAGACTGGAGGGTATATCAGC
>NW_026433504.1:0-725 GCF_001194135.2 Octopus bimaculoides
TTCGATGATAGTCGTGGGTGATGTTGGCAAACCTCAGCGAAACTGTCTTAGTTTCCGCGTGGAACTTACCAAATGAACTTATTGGGAATGCTTTGTACAATTACATAAAACATGGATTCCATTACGGGTCAACGTTCATTTCAGTTGTCAGTCTGGTTCATGACATAGAGGTTACTCTCGTAAGTTTCTTGCACTTCTTTCTCTCTCATACAAATGTATATATGCTTCCTAACGTTCTATCGCAATTAACAGATAGCAATGAATATGATTCCCAAACTTCTTTTAATTTCATCTTCAACTACCAGAAACATTTTCTTATACTGCTACCATCACCCTCTTCAGCATTACGACTACACCTACGCTAACTTCTAAACTTCTATGTTATAAACTATTATTTCATGACCAAATATGGCATATTTATACACACAAATACACACCTTGTGTAAAATTTTCGTGCTCTTGTGTCTGATAATCACAAGTAGGAGAGTTATCTTACAATACATATTTTTATTTCGTCTTCCTCGCAGCTTTAGAGAGAAAAAACTCTTTAATTTGCAGTCTGCTTCAAGTTTCAGAATTCTCTTTCATCACTGATATTATCAGAATAAATAATAGATATATATACATCGTCGCTAAAATCCACTTTATATTTTCTGTAGTTTTTAAAAATGGAACCTTGTTTCAAAAAATAACAAGTACAAGTAGAAATTTAAGTATCATGAATA
>NW_026433505.1:0-294 GCF_001194135.2 Octopus bimaculoides
AAAAAAAAAGATCATATGGAACCTGGTCTAAGTGATGCCGGTTTCGTGTACACAAATCACAAGGATAACCCCTCGACAGGCCCTGCCTTATTCGATGTTAGTCTGGAATAAATCAATGAGACCCGATAACACTCAAATATTTCTTCCAAGAAATACCAGACAAACCACTGACATTTGCAGATATTTCGCTAAATCACAATTCCCAACTCGAGCGAATTATGATGTTCCAAAACCTAATTGAAGAGACTAACCCGGGGTGGTTCTGTTAAAGTTAGACATGGCCTGACGTTAGTT
>NW_026433506.1:0-214 GCF_001194135.2 Octopus bimaculoides
AACCACGAAGAATATGTTCTCAAGAAAAAAATTTCAGTGAGACACCAGACCGTAAAAGGGCAAGACAAATGAAAACATACGAAATAAGAAACGATTAACCTACGTACCAATGGTTTCACCTGTTAATATTTACACAAGCAGATATCTGCAGGATCATCAGCATAGGTTAGATGATTCGCCATCTATTTCTAGCATATAGGAGTCCACTTTTGCT
>NW_026433507.1:0-279 GCF_001194135.2 Octopus bimaculoides
TGTTGTTGTTGTTGTTGTTGTTGTTGGTGGTGGTGGTGGTGGTAGTAGTGTTCCTATTGTTGTTGAGGTTGTTATTGTGGTTGCTGTCGCTGGTTTCCTAATGTATGCTAGCGTTCAAAATGTTATTGTTCTTTGAGAAGAGGGAAGGATGTCAGAGCGTAAATGGGAAATGTGAAAAGTAGTAAATATTTGGGTGTGATTGCTTACATACAAACACACATACATACATAGAAACATACATACACTCATACATACATACATACATACATACATACATAG
>NW_026433508.1:0-484 GCF_001194135.2 Octopus bimaculoides
TGTGTGTGTGTGTGTGTGTGTGTGTGTGTGTGTGTGTGTCCGTTCACCACTTGACAGCCAGTTTGTTCACGTATTTGTAACTTAGCAATTCGATAAAAAGAGACCTATAAAATAAGCAAGTACTAGGGTAAATCCTAGTGCCCCAACATGTAAAGTGGTTGGCGTTTGAAAGGGCATCCAGCTATAAAAACCATGCCAAAACTGACCTTGCCTATGCTGGTGTCCCATAAAAACTACTCAGTCCACATTGCCAGGTGGTTGGTGTTAGGAAGGGCATCCAATCGCAAAAACCATGTGAAAACAGACACTGAAGCCTGGTGTAGTCTTCTACCTGGTCAGCTCCTGTCAAACCATCCAGCCCATGCGAGCATAGAAGGTGGACATTAAATGATGATATATATATATATATATATATATGTATATATATGTTTGTGTGTGTACGTGTGTGTCTATATATATATATATATATATATATATATATATA
>NW_026433509.1:0-106 GCF_001194135.2 Octopus bimaculoides
CAGGCTAGGTTTCCCTTCTATTATGTGTGTAGCTTCAGTAATTTGTCTACACAAAAATATATATATACACTTATATATATATACTTACTAATTTATATAGACAAAT
>NW_026433509.1:116-278 GCF_001194135.2 Octopus bimaculoides
ACTCACATATATACTTATGCCCATATATATACATATATATACACATTTACGTAAGTACATACATAAATATACATATACATATACACAAAAATACTCATAATTATATATATACAAAAATATACACACAAATAAAAATTCACTCAAATAAATAAATATATAAAT
>NW_026433510.1:0-1270 GCF_001194135.2 Octopus bimaculoides
AGTAGTGGATCAACCAACTACACAGAGGATTCCAAGGTGGCAAACACAATGTATGTATGTGTGTTTGTCCCCCCACCATCGATTGACAACCGATGCTGGTGTGCTTACGTCCCTGTAACTCAGCGGTTCAGCAAAAAGAGACCGATAGAATATATACTAGGCTTAGAAGGAATAAGTCCTGGGGTCGATTTGCTCGACTAAAGGCAGTGCTCCAGCATGGCTGCAGTCAGATGACTGAAACAAGTAAAAGAATATATATGTATGTATATGTATGTATAAACAAATAATAAATGAGTATATGCATATATACGTACAGGTATGTGCATACCTACGTTTACCTGTATATATAGGTGCATATCTGGGTATAGGACGTTGCAAACAAAACGTAGACAAGAAAATAATAATAACCAGAGTACAGAAAACACACAAGCCACATAGAGAATATTTTCCTTCATCAGCTACCCCCGTTTTAACACCGGCGTTTCGAAGAGTTGGGCAGGACGCATCGTTAAAACGGCTCTTCCCATGGACCGCAAATTAAATTTGTATGCAAAATTAAATCTGTGCCATGGAGGAATGTAGTGGCGGACAAAAAACAAAACAGGAAAACAAACGGAAAAGGCTATGCGGCCAAACGTGAAAAATTATGTGTATATGAACGCTGTGAGGCACGAACTTGAAAGTGGGGACGAAGTAAGTTCGCGTGTTTGCTCGGCGATAGCCAAGGAAGAAAAGGATTAGTGACCGGAAGCATGTGACCATGCAGGGGTAAGGGAGAGAGAGAGAGTGGTAGAGGGAGAAACAAAGGGTGGAAGTAGAAGAATAGGTGAGCAACGAGAGAAAGAGGAATATAGTAGTAACAGAAGGAAGTACGAGGGGGGAAAGAGAGAGATATAGTAGTAACAGAAGGAAGAACGAGAGGGGTGAAGAGAGATACGTAGTAGTAACAGAGGAAGAATGAGCAGGGGAAAAGTGATAGAGAAAGAGATAGAGTTGCGTCAGAAAATATAAAGTTGAAATAACTACTTACAACAGTGATGACGCCATGCATGTATATATATATGTAATTAACTCGAACAAAATAAATTGGTTAATAGATACCAGGGTAGCAAAGATCACAAAATGACTGTGGTGTAACTCCTGTTTATGAGGTAGAAACTCCTTGTTATTTTGGGTACTTGAGCATATATAAATTTAGTAAATGGACTAAAGAGCATATGTTAACTGAATACTTTTATTTCCAACATATATTTCGAAGATTACAAATTAT
>NW_026433511.1:0-343 GCF_001194135.2 Octopus bimaculoides
ATATATATATATATATACATTTAAATATATATATATATATATATACGGTTTGTTCTCATAAATGTGTACCTTCATATACACAGATATAAATATGTGCGTGTATACATACATGCATATATATATGTGGCGTTGTATGTATATATGTGTGCGTACATATTATTACGTACATATACATGTTTATATTGTATACATAATCATATATACCTATGCGTCTATAAATGTATGCGCACACACACACACAAACATGCACTCACACAGAAATACACAGACATATACATACATATGTATATATATATATGCATATGCATGCATGCATATATATATATATATATATATATATATA
>NW_026433512.1:0-309 GCF_001194135.2 Octopus bimaculoides
GTTATTTTCTCGGACGAGTCATTCGTTACCTTATTTCCGATCACCGGCCGAGTATAAGTGTGGAGACAGCGAAAAGCTTTTGGCCCAGACTGCCTTCTTCCAGTTATTAGGAAGTTAGTAAACTTCGAACAGTAACATGAAGGTTTAAATAACAAATTTAAGGAACAATCATGGTTTATGGACGTAGAACGTTATACATTTTTTCATCTCGAAGTTCTATAAGCTGAAACGCATCTAGCCTGGATTTTATCAATTTCATCCCCCAATTTTGGCTATATATATATATATATATATATATATATATATATA
>NW_026433512.1:319-572 GCF_001194135.2 Octopus bimaculoides
ATATTTATATAATAGGGAGAATTCATAAAAAAATAAAACAAAAACAGAAGACGAAGACAGGTGGTGTAGAAAACAAACAGATGTATTAGTATAACGCTCGGGAATTGAAAAAGTCTTTTACGTTTCGAGCCTACGCTTTTCCACAGAAAGGAACACAGAAAGAAACAAGGAAAGAAACACGCAGAGAAAAAATGTGTGTAGTGTTTAGCGATCTATCTATCTATCTATCTATCTATCTATCTATCTATCTATC
>NW_026433513.1:0-338 GCF_001194135.2 Octopus bimaculoides
ATATATATATATGTATGTATGTATGTATGTATGTATGTATGTGTGATGTACTTGTAGAAAGGGAGAGAAAGCGGGACAGTGTGAAGAAAAGGAGAGGTGGGGAAAATATAAAGGGGGGAAAAGGAACAGTGAGAGAAATGAATAAGCCGGAATGAATGGAAATAAAAAAAGAAAGGAAACAAACAAAAATTGTAAACTGCATGAAATGAACAAGATAAGCCCAGGGAATGAGAGTCAGAAAAAGAAATGGTAATTTAAAAAAGCAAACTGCAGATAGGTAGATAATGTAGATAAAGAGGGAGAAATCTTTAGAGAGAAATAGGATGAGAACAAGAGAG
>NW_026433514.1:0-642 GCF_001194135.2 Octopus bimaculoides
TAAAAAAGAATCACACATTTATATTACTTGTTCATGACACTGCATTATTTTTATATGTAAATTATTGTTTGAGAAAAATGTGGTGTTTTGACAATTGTGGTAGACTTGTAATATTTTTTTTCTGCGTTGCTTATGAAGTACTAAACAGTAATCGTCTGTCGTTGTTGTTGGTGTCTTCTGGTTGTTGTTGTCGGTGGTGGTGGGAGCTTTTTGTGTTTTAGTTGTTGCTAATTAAGTTGTGCTTTGTTGTCGTTTTTTGTTTTTCGTCGTTTGTTTTCCTTGTATTTTTATTTCTATATTTGCAAGTCTAAACATAATTGTGTGCAATAAATACACCTGTACGTATCGTATACACGCGCGCTCGTGTATTTATGTGTGTATGAGTATAATAATATATCCATGAGTGGTAAGGTGGTAACTAAAGTCCTAGAGGTAAGGAACCCAACAGATAATTGTAATTTGCGTTCGAAACTGATAAATATATATCTACATACAAACATATCTATCTATCTATCTATCTATCTATCTATCTATCTATCTATCTATCTATCTATCTATCTATATATATATATATATGCATACATACACACACACACACACATATAAATATATATGCATATATATATATATATATATATATAT
>NW_026433515.1:0-405 GCF_001194135.2 Octopus bimaculoides
AAGAACAACAAAACCAATATCAATTGTAACAACAACAATGCTTGCAACAACAAGAACAAGAACAATAGTTTTGATGATATAACAACAAATGTGCTTCTTATTCTTATTCCTCGAACGTTCTTTCTCCAGTCATCTCCCATCACCATTATCATGCAACTCTGGCTTCTTTTTTTTTTTTTTGCCTCCATTTTTTTTTTTTCTACTCCTCCAAAGATCGTAAATGGTTTCCACTTGTATCGTCTGCTTCATTCAGTTTGGTCACATAAAAAATTATTCCCGCCTTTATGAGCTGACATAGAGAGATCTGACAACAGCCGACAACTTACACAATGTGTGTATGCATATACACATCGATTGTATACATATATGTGTGTGTGTGTGTGTATATATATATATATATATATA
>NW_026433516.1:0-302 GCF_001194135.2 Octopus bimaculoides
TTCACACAGACAGACAGACAGACACACATTCTCATTTTTATATATATATAAATATATATATGTATATATATAAATTTGCACGAAGCGTAATGATGCTTAAAAAAACAGATAGATAGATAGATAGATAAATAGATAGATAGATAGAAAAAACTGAGAAAGAGAGAGAGAGTGATGATGATTGATGATGAGTGATGATGGTGGGAGTGATGATAATAAACAAAAAGGATAGGAGGAAAGAGGGAAGAAGGAATAAGAAATGTTAGAGAAGAGTAGAGACGAGAGAGAGAGAGAGAGAGAGAGAG
>NW_026433517.1:0-3065 GCF_001194135.2 Octopus bimaculoides
GATTAGTGTTAGGGTTAGGGTTAGGGTTAGGGTTAGGTTTAGGGTTAGGGCTTGTGTTATGGTTAGGGTTAGGTTTAGCCTTAGGGTTAGGGTTAGGGTTAGGGTTAGTGTTAGGCTTAGGCTTAGTGTTTGGGTTAGGGTTAGGGTTAGGGTTAGGGTTAGGTTTAGAGTTACGGTTAGGTTTAAGGTTAGGGTTAGGCTGAGTTTTAGTGTTAGGTTTAGGGTTAGGGTTCGGTTTAGGTTTAGTGTTAGGCTTAGGGTTAGGGTTAGGGTTAGGGTTAGTGTTAGGGTTTATTATTATTATTATTATTATTATTATTATTATTAAGGATAATAATAATAATAATAATAATAATAATAATAATAATAATAATAATAATAATAATAATAATAATAATAATAATAATTATAATAACAATAATAATGATCATAATAAGAAGGTGAGCTCAGCAGCATTTCGTCCGTTTTTTTACATCCTGAGTTAAAATTCTGCTGAGGTCGGTTTACCTTTCATCCTTCCGGGGTCGATTCAATAAATATCACTTGAGAACTGAGGTCGATGTGATCGACTTAGCTGTTCTCACTGAACTTACTGACCTTGTGCCAAAATTTGAATCTAGTATTATCCCAGAAAACGGGTTGCTCATACAAAGAAACCTTATTGCTGAAATGCCTTTTCATGAAAGGTCTACTCGATTAAGAATGAAGTGAGGCTAAACAACAACCAATAATACAATCAATAAGAAGGCAAAAAATAGACAAAGGAATAATGCGAGTTAGAGAGAGTGAAAAAGAATGAGAGAATGAGTGAGGAACAAAATGTTTGTGAGTAATAAAGAATTAGAGAGATTAAGTTAGAGAGAAAGAAATATAGAGATATCATGAGACCTCGAAAATCTGAGTAGCAGAGATGGCTGGATGAATGAGTAGTTAGAGACGGAGAAGAAGTATTAAAGAATGAAAAGGTGTTTGAGTGACAGGCAGAGAGGAGTGAATAATTGTCAGGGTAAAGCTGAAATAATGAAGGTTGTTTAAGCGTGGATGGTGGTAGGCAAGTGAACAGTTAACGGGTCAGTGGCATGATGGGAAGGATAAATATAGAAAAAGGACAGACTTTAAGATTTTGTTCTATTCTGTAAATATTACAATAATAATGACGATAGTGATGAGAGTGTGAGCGGGAATTGTTCGTTTGTTTTCTATAGAAGGAGGCTACTTATGAGGAAGAACTACACTAACCAATGCATCGATGAAAATCAACTGGTTTGTCTATTTTTGGGGTGGGGATCGATTTGGAACGATGGATAGCGTGAAGAAATACCTCACCTGACAGTGAGTATTGCAGGTTTGTGTCAAACTCTGCAAAGCCGCGCTGGATTAACTATTAAATAAAATAAGCACGTGCTAAGGACAACAAGGTAATAGGGTGGGACACCACAGAAATGGTAAATGGTTTACAGTCCAAAAGAAATCACTTTAAACTTGTTAAAATGATATTCGAAATGGTTTATATGATCAGAGATATAATTATGAAGTGTTCGTGGTATCATAGTGAAGATCTGATAAAAAACTTTGCAATTTTTAATTGCACAATAGGAGAAAACTTTTCGAATATAAATAAAATCGAAGTGTACTAAAATAAACATTATTTTCTATCTTGCTGTTAGTTTTGTATCATTTTGAAAAATAAAAATTTATTTAATTGTTTATTATTTTTATATTTTGAATTACATATATATGGCGGCACCTTCAAGTAATAAAGCGCCGTCGAAATGCACACAAAGCAACCAAACCATTTGGCAAACACGTCTTCGTCGTGGCCTAAAAATATCAGATTTTCTGAAATTTGTCAAGATTCTATTGTTGCGCGCAGGACACAACCAATTATCGGTCGAGATCATTGTGTGTAGATCACCTTTGTACTGGAAGGGCAGAAAGTTTTTCATCCGTTTTGGTGGCTATGCTGAGACATGTTGGTAAGGTGGATGTGACTAAAAAATACTTAAGACAGACTCTTTCCTCAAGTTCTATTAGGAGAGGAATATGAGGACAGAGATACAGGTGCAGCTCTCAGTAAATTTATTCAAAAGAACGAGAGTGTTGAACGTAGCCTGAGTGACTGAGCCTCCTCTTAATACGCGCCTGTAAATTGGGAAAAATAGTTGGGATAGGGGATTGACTTTTGCTAATCAGGATAATCCTGCGCTTGAGCAATCTTTGGTGGGCCGCAGATAGAGGTCTTCTTTTGGGGATATTTAGATATTTTGTACGATGTATTTGCTTTCACATTTCATTTCACATTAATTTAAATTTCCTTGTAAGCCCCACTCCCCATTCGTTGTAACCTGTCGTTCTGTGTTGCCTCATTTGTCGTATCTGTAATAAAAGAAGGTTTTTGTAACAATTTTACACACACACACACACACACACACACACACACACGTTCATTGGTTCATGTCGGGTGAATGAAGAAAAGTGCTCAATACCTGGAGAGGATATGGATATTTTCTTTATTAAAACTGAACCTGGAAACAGGTTTTCGCCTGAAGTTCGCAGTGGCGCGAAACGCAACTCGTAAGACAAACTTTCAGCTTCAGTTCTGATTAAAACCCATAAACACACACATACATACACACATACACACACATATAGACACACACAAATGTGTGTCTATAAATGAGGATATATGCCTGAACACATACTCACACCCATATATGTGGGAAGCCGACTTTTCTCATCTTAATTAGGCTACAGGAAGAATTTTTCTTCGAGAGTGCTCGAAACTATAAAGAATTAAAGCTATAAAAAACGTCTATGCGATAGCAAAAAATAAAACGAATGGAAAAACCTAGAACATATTGATACAAAGCAGATACTACATGTGAATATTAACACATAGAAAATACATAGATTGTAAGGAAAACGTATAGTTGTGTATTTGTGCACATATGTATAGACCATACATAAATATATCTATACATATGTGTATATATGCACATACTTGCATACAAACAGACGCATACACAGACACATTCACATATCCAAATATATATTTATACATATCT
>NW_026433518.1:0-395 GCF_001194135.2 Octopus bimaculoides
ATATATATATATATATATATATATATACACATACACACATATATACATATGTAAATATATATAGATATAGATATATAAATATATGTATATGTATAGGTATATATATGTATATATATCTGTGTGTATATATATATATGTATGTATATGTATATGTATGTGTATATATATATGTGTGTATGTATGTATGTATGTATGTATGTATGTATGTATCAAACCCAAGCTTCTTATCTTGATTCCTCCTGTAGCCGCTCTTTAACCCGCGGAATTGGTCCCTCGTAAAGCAACCGGAGTCTAAGTTCGAATCATTTGAGCACTACTAAGTGTTTTCTATAATGAGAATCTCTGGATCCTCATCTGTTGAATATACACGTATGTATGTATGTATATATATATAT
>NW_026433519.1:0-441 GCF_001194135.2 Octopus bimaculoides
AGACAGCATTCTATGGCACTTATGTTGCCTTTATGCGATCTTTGTTCACCTGGCAGAAAGAAGCCGTAATAGGAGGATAGAATTACAGAAATATGAGAAAATATGAGACGGTCGATGTAAAAGGTGGAAAAGTAAAACCATCGGATATTGAAAGGAAAATGAAAAAATCGAAAAGAAAAAGGAGAAATTTTTGAAATAGAGTTATGTCTATTTAAACTGTAAAGCTATGAAAGGATAGCTGAACGGATAGGGATCCACATTCTGAGGTACAGCCACTCAACCTGGAGAGTGTGATACTTTCCAATTCTCCGTCAGGGACTTTTCGATATATTTACATTCGCTGAAAATTTCAGGTGCCAACATTGCGTTGAGAATTTCAGGAACTCAACAGTGCGTCGGAGGTCTCATATATCAAAAAGATTTACGATATATATATATATA
>NW_026433520.1:0-1206 GCF_001194135.2 Octopus bimaculoides
TGTTAAATTTTAAGGCACAATAAGAAAACGACTCTCCCCAGACACAACAGTATATATATATATAGCATGTGTGCATGTAGGTGTGTATCTGTGGTGTAATGCTAATGTTTATAAGCATAAATAGAAATTCACTCACTGTCTTGCCAACACTAAAAACTAAATGTTTCTCCACTTTTTATCCACGTAAACAGAACCAAGAAGGGCCAGACAGTTGTGCTGGTTTGTACTTTATATATATATCTGTGTGTGTGTGTGTGTGTAGAGAGAGAGAGAGAGAGGGGGAGAGAGAGACCAACAGATTAAGTACCTGGCTTAGAAAAAAAAAAGTCCTGGGGTCAATTCATTCAACTAAGAAATTCTCCAAAGTGGTGCCTCAGCATGGCCACTGTTTTTCTTAAAAGAAAAAAAGGTGAAAAGATGTGTGTGTGTATGATGAATGAGTAAAAGCAAGAAATTTTTTATTAGTGTAATGGTGAAAAGGAAAGGTAAAGGACTATGACGTTCTGGGTGTTAGTCCGTCATGTAAAAACAAAAAGAAGGAAAGGTAATGAAGAAGAAAACAGAAAAAAGTCAAGCTGGGTGGGGATGGGATCTTTTGGGGAAAAGTAAAGTGAGAGGAAGAAGTTGGTTATTATATGCATGTATATGAAGGTGTCCTATAAGGTGATGGGCATAGCAAGAAGTGTGTGAGCATGTGCAATGTAGGGTGCAGGTGGTTAGCTAGGGGTGAGTGGAGTAATGAAAGAGTTGTATGGTTATGTGACATGTGTGAAAAAGAAGTGTGGAAGAAACAGTGTGAGAAAAAAATATAGTATAAAAACAGGCACAGAACATATTGGTAGTCACTTGAGTCTGAGAAAGATGGTTATGCAATTTCTTGCTGAACAACCTATATAGATTGTTTGTGCTACACATAAGCTCACTCCTGCCTTCAAATTGATGTTGCCTGAACAAGTACACAATGTGCTGCATGCGAAATGTCAAAGTGATTGCAGAGGAACATCAGATGCAATGTCTTGCTGAGGAACAAAAGCACTGCCTGGTCTTGGAATCAAAGTTGTTATCTTGTAATTGTGAGTGCTCCACCAGGCTACATACCTTCACATGAAAGAACATGTTAGATAAGAAGGATTATGCAAAAAGAAAGTGACAATTATAAAAAGGATTTTTAAAAATTAAAAAAAAAGGATTGTATATAAAAAAAAA
>NW_026433521.1:0-585 GCF_001194135.2 Octopus bimaculoides
TACATACACATACACACATACACACACACCAACACACATACACACGTACACACACACATATATACACAACCTCCAAATAAACATGTGACAGTAGTAACGGAAGCATTTTATTTGAGAGAACGAGTGAGATAAAGAAAGGAGGCGAATTAGAAAGAGAGCGGGAGAGAGAAAGAGAGAGGGGGAGAAAAGAAGAAGATGAAGAAAGGGGGAGAAGAAATGGAAGAAGGAATGTAACATGTAAAGTGGCGAAATATGTATAAAAGGAAGAACTGAAGACATCGTGGACGAGAGCCAAGGACGGGGAAAAGAATATCATGAGCAAAAATAAAAAAGATGAATTTAATTGAAACTGTTAAAAAGCAAATTCCCGGGGGTAGATAAAGAAATGTAGCAAAGAAGAGACCGAAGAAGAAAAAATGGTGATGAGCCATAAGGGAAAAATATCGAGTAAAGGTTCCGAAAATAGGTATGGAAAAGAAGGTACAAAGGGGAAGATGCTATGATCGATATCCAACTCGCACATAGGCGTGCGTCTACCACCAACCACCACCACCGCCGCCGCCGCCGCCGCTGCCGCCGCCGCCA
>NW_026433522.1:0-691 GCF_001194135.2 Octopus bimaculoides
GTAGTAGTAGTAGTAGTAGTAGTAGTAGTAGTAGTAGTAGTAGTAGACAGCAAAAGGGGGGACATCAGAGAGAAAGATGGGAGAGTGAAAGGTGTGGAAGACAAAATGAAGCTGGAAAAGTGAGAAATAATGAGAGAGAAAAGATGAACAGGGGAAAGGTTGAAGGGATTGAAGGAGAGAATAAAAAGAATAAAGAAGACAGAAATACAAAAGAAATGAAAGACGGCATTATGAACTGAAAGAGAAAAAGAAGGAAAGAGTGAATGAATAATGCAAAAATGTAAAAGAGAACAAAATTTAAAGAGAAAACTTGTGAAAAAGCGAAAACGAAATTAGGGAAAGTAAAGAATGGAGGAAAAATAAATCAGTTATAAGGTGAAAATAAAAATGAATGAAAATGAATGAAGGCAAATGACTCTAAAATAGTAAGAAAAAGGAAGGAGTAAGATGTGCTAATGAGAGCAAAATTGAAAGAGAAAAATGAAGAGAAATAGAATGATCGTAACAAAGAATGAGTTGAAAAGTGAATGAGAAAAAGAGGAAAAAGAGGAAGATGAGAATAAAATGAATTGCAAAGTGAAAGAGAAAAAGGGGAAACGAGAATTAAGAAAGAGACAGATAAGAAAAAAAAAATGAGTTGCAAACTGAAAGAGAAAAGGAGGAAAAAAGCGAATGAGTAAAACAAAAAACG